>NC_133324.1:161030778-161215778 GCF_042186555.1 Aquarana catesbeiana | reverse complement strand
TGATTTTAAAAAACCAAAAAAAATTAAAAAAACTTGATTTTAAAAAACCAAAAAAAATAATATACAAACTTTATTAAAAAAAAATAATAAAAACACAAATAACTTGATAAAAAAAAAAACATAAACAAAAAAATTGCTTTAAAAAAAAAAAAAAAAAAACAAAACTTGATTTTCCCAAAACAAAAAAATAAGCCTGTTTGTGAAAATCAAAAAGCCAAAAATATTTTTTTGTGGATTAGGTATAAATATTTAGATATAATTATATTTTGCTACATTATTAAGATATCATTCTATTTTTGTCTATGAACATTTTATACTAAATGCAGAACTGAATGCATAACAACCATTAATAAAAACATCTCCTTATAGGAATTAAATAAATGTGTGGTTTGTTATTTCAAGGCTCAGTATCATTTTAGTTATAATTGTAAAAAAGTTGTTTACAGTGGCAATGGAGCTTATTTAGACATTTAAAATTACAATACAGTTGGCACTACAACTGCTCGACCATAACCTAGGAGACAGCCCAAAAGAAAGGCAAGCAATAAATATAATGCAAGATTTCATCAATAATTTTTTTATTGTCAAAAATTATATATCCTGGCCCATTGCAATGGCCCCCCTACCCATAAAATAATTAACATATTGCTGTCTAACTTGACGGGCACTTTGGGGGGCCAAGCCAGTACGGACAGTATCCAGGCCTGTAAGGTTGGCTTCTATTTGTCCGGCCTCAGGCCCAACTGTGCCTATATAATTTGGAGAATGCTTATTTAAAAAGTTGTGCAGAATGCAGCACGATAAAATGATAAAATTAAGTTTGTATTCCGCCAAATTAATGGCTGTTTGAAACAGGCGGAACCGGCTGGCCAGAATTCCAAACGCATTCTCAACCACTCTTCTAGCTCTGGCCAGCCGGTAATTAAAAACCCTCCTCTCCGGGGTGAGGGTTCTTTGGGGGAATGGCCTCATGAGGTGCTTGCTGAGAGCAAAGGCTTCATCGGCAATGAAGACAAAGGGGAGTCCTTCCACGTTATCCTCATCAGGTGGCAATCCCAGGCCACCACTCTGGAGACGCTGGCAGAACTCCTCTCTGGGCAAATACTCCTCCATCCGACATCCGGCCATTCTTCCCCACGTCCACATATAAAAAATCATAGTGTGCCGACACCACCGCCATTAAAACAATACTGTGGAACCCCTTATAATTAAAATAATATGACCCCGAATGGGGTGGTGGCACAATGTGGACATGTTTCCCATCTATAGCCCCTCCACAATTGGGAAAGTCCCAACGGCTGGCAAAATGGGATGCCACAGTCTGCCATTCCTGTGGCGTTGAAGGAAACTGGGAAATCAAACAAGAAAACCAAAATCAATTAATTTTGAAGCTAACATTGCAAGAAAATTAGACAATTAAAAACATTATTCCCCAGCATCAGTATAACATTCAATAATTTAATTGTTCTGGAATAACTAATATGGAAAGGCACACTTATCAGATTGCTCACCCCCTCTGATGGAACATTGATTACATTTTAGGGGGTTGTGAAATCCCTAAAAAAAATTACTTTTAGGACACGCAGGAATTTAGGGACTAAAAAGGCTACAAGACTGCAGTTGTCGCACTCTGCAGGTGCAGTTGCTAACCAGCTTACAGTAAATGAGGTAATGTAAAAAGGCATTCATGTTGCAAGGAGTACACAATCACATGCAAGGGCAATTAATGAAAACACTTTGAGGCTTGCATATGATTTGATGATGGAAATCAGCAGAGCTTCTGCTCATTTACTAAAGCACTGGAACAAATGCACTTGTAGAGTGCACATGCATTTTGCAAAGTGCAACATATATTTGCTTTAGACAAATCAACACCACAGAACATTCCAGCAAATTTTAACGAGGGTGGGGGTGGGGGGGTTGTGAAATCTAGATAATTGCTCATTAGCAGCACACTATTTGGAGTGAGTTTAGGTGGGGGGGGGGGGTGGGGGGGTTGTGAAATCTAGATAATTGCTCATTAGCAGCACACTAAATACACTCAAACAAAATACATTCCAAATGAGTAGACTAGGTGGATATGTTCCCATCACTTCATGCTGGGAAGGTAGGTTATTGAAGGAAAATATACATGCATGACAAAAAATAACAGGAAAAAATTCCAGCATGTGTGAGGATAAAAAGGGGACATTCACACTATATTGCAATGATGGTAAGTAGTGTTTGAAGCAAGAAATACATCACATTATCAAAGATTACATAAAAGAACATGTGATGCTAATAAAAGAAAAATATCTTACCTTAATATAGTCCTTCTGCAGGACCTGTATGATGGCAGAACAGGTCTCTGGGATAATGATCCCCAGAGCCTGGGGGGAGATGCCTGTCGAGAACTTAAGGTCCTGCAGGCTTCTCCCTGTGGCCAAATACCGCAAGGTAGCGACCAGCCTCTGCTCCGGAGTGATGGCTTGCCTCATGCAGGTATCCTGCCTGCTGATATAGGGGGTCAGCAAAGCCAACAAACGGTCAAAAACGGGGTCCGTCATCCGGAGAAAGTTCCTGAAATCCTCAGGATTATTCTCACGGATCTCACGGAGCAAAGGCATGTGACAGAACTGGTCACGCTGAAGCAACCAATTCTTGGTCCATGAACTCCTCCTCGCCCTGTTCATGGACTGGTCTTGGGCTGAAGAATAAACTACAGCACCAAGCACATACAATGCACGAGCTCTACGACGAGTACGTACAGGTAACATGGCTTCAAAACGGTCGGCTGGTCAGAACGCACTAAACAGAACGCACTGAAGAACAGCAAGGCCTGTGAAGAACGACCTGAAAATCAGGAACGAGCGGCCAATAAAACAAAGATTTCTCAATGCCAACTGACCAAACGCACTGAAAAGCAGATACAAACCTCACAAGCACAGACTGAACAACAGTTAAAACGAACTGAAAAATACGAGTCTCACAAGCGCGAATCGTCTCTCACCAAACTTCTACTAACACGAGATAAACACGAGATTAGCAGAAGGAGCCCAAAGGGTGTCGTACGGGCTATTGAACTTCCGTTTTATAGTCTCGTCGGACTTGGTGTACGTCACCGCGTACTAGGCTGTCGTACTTTTGTGTGGTCGTGTGTGTGCAAGTCCGTTCGTAAGAAAGTCTGCCGCAAGTCCGCCGAAGGTACGTCGGAAGTATGTCGGACAGGCTGTCGGACTTTTGTAGACGAAAAGTCCGACCGTGTGTACGCGGCATTAAAGCCGAACTCCAGGCAAATAAAAGGACACAGTACAAAAAAGTGGCCCCTGTCCCCCACCTATAACTGGCCTTGTCAACAAGGAGACTAAAAGGGCATACATTGAAACAGCTCTGTAATCATTATAAATAATAGTATTTTTTAAATGTAAGCACTGTTAGTAGCTGAATTTGACTTGGTATCAGCCTCTTGCAGTCTGCTGTACAACAGAGCTCAGAGAGAAGCAGCACAAGAAAACAATCAGTTGTATTACAGTGCAAGAAACATGCTGATAACAGGAGAAAGCAGATGAACAGAGATAAGCTCATGGGTATGCTACTGCATTGCACTGTCCAGTTACAGAATGAGTGGGAAATAGAGATAAGCCACTGGTTTGGAAGTTCAGCAACTGAAAGGATGTTATATTTTGAGGGCATGTGGCCTTGTACGGTTCGGGTAAGGGCACATGCTCATCCATTCTTTTTCCTGGCCTGCAAGGCTGCATGCAAAAATAAGGATCTGGTATATAAATTATAGAGTGGGGAGGGGAGCCCTACACTTTGTTTTCTTGTTTTCTGCTTGTGGTTCCCCCATAAAGTCCATAAAGCTGAACCAAAAACTGAACCCCCATCCCACATTTGAGGTGGATGTGGGAATCCTCCCAGCTCCACTATTGTTTTCTGACAGTGGGCAGGCTCCCCCGCTGTAAGAATATGCAAATCAATACTGCAGCCATTGAGAAGCTGTTATCCAACAGGGTAGTTGAGCAGAAGTTGATTGGTAGATCGACTTCTGTTCAACTTCAGTGGCAACACATGGATCGAAATCAGCTGGATTTCAATCCATCTATGGCCACCTTAAGGGTCTGGTATATATTGCTAGGGTAAACCCCACATTAACATCTTTACAAGACTCTTCTGAAGCATAGGTAAAAACAAACAAGGGTGCAGGAGGAGTGTTAAAACCTGAAGAATTTACTACAAACAACAATAATATTACACCCATGTGTGGTTAGGTGTCTCCAGCATCAGAGCCATCCACAGAGCTAAGATGAAAACACACTGGGATCTCTCTGTCCCAGCCAAGCAGTCAGTTACAAATGCTGGTACTGGCAGGCTGTACCTGCTTAGAGGGCGGACAAAAGCAGCACCAGTGGCTGGTCTGCAAACTTGTGTGAGGCAATCAGTGCATGTGGGCAGAGAGGAAACGCATTTCAGAGCCATGTCCCCTTTGTCAAGCCTAAACGCTGTTTGTTACATAGTGTTTTTATATAGGAGTACTTGGGGATTACAAGGCACAGAGGAACTAAACAACTACACAAATTAAACAAATTAGAATACAATTATTATCTGTAGTTTAGTTCCTCCACACCTTGTAAGAATACAGCTATCATTGTGGGAGGGTTGATTTATACAGTAATTTTCAGCTTACCCAGCAGCTAGCCAAACTGGACCAATGTACGTATGCAATACAGATAACTCCTGGTGCTCAGCCTGAGACCCCTTTCACACCGGGACGTTTTTCAGGCACTTTTGGGCTTAAAATAGCATCTGTAAAGCACCTTAAAAACACCTCCACTGCAGCCCCAGTATGAGAGCCTGGGTGCTTTCACACTGGGACGGTGCGCTTGTAGGACGTTAGAAAAAGTCCTGCAAGCAGCATCTTTCGGGCAGTGGAGGAGCGGTGAATACACCGCTCCTCCACTGCCCCTGCCATTGGAATCAATGGGCACCGCTGCCGAAGTGCCTGCAGAGCGCTTCGGCAGCGGCGCTATTAACCCTTTATTCGGCCGCTAGCGGGGGTTAAAAGTGCCCAGCTAGCGGCCGAAAAACGCTGCTATTGCAGCAGTAAAGCGCTGCTAAAATTAGTGTGAAAGTAACCTTAATGGTATAGCATATGATGTTTGAATGTGATTTTTTTTGTATCATTTCTTTATTTAGTTTATTTTTTTTGTGGTTTTGTTTTTTTGTGGTTCCTACATATGATGTGCCCTAACTTGTATGTTACTTTTTTGCAGGTAAAACTGATGTGCCATCTGAACAATGTTGCGACTACTTTGTAGTATTTTGAAAGACCTCAGTAAAATAAAAAATAAAAAACTTCTTACACCATCTGTTACCCTTAACTTTAGTCCCCTGCTTTGCTCATAGATTGATGTCTCTTACCTGAGTTCCTAAACAGGCCACCATCATGTGTGTTAGGAGCTTAGCTGCAAACATGGAGGTCCTAGTACAGAATAACTGGGAGAGGATGGCTAACGTAAACCCTGCCAAGAACAATAAAACATACATAAGTCATGACATTTTATACATTAGCGATCATAACAATACATTTTGTATAGACTGATGGCACCATTAGGCACAATCAATAAAGACAAGGAAGTGTTTTCATGAACATTTTTCAATCTTGGAACTTCCTACAAAATGACTTCACTGGTGTTGAAACAATCAGTGTCATTTAAAACACATGCACCAGGATAATCTGATTAAGGCTCCATTCACACCAATGCGTTTTTTCATACTTTTTGCAGAAATGCAGGACATTTTTTTAACATGGGTTCCTATGGATGGGTTCCTGGCAATTTGCATTTTTAAATCTGCCCAACAACAAATTAAAAAAAAAAACATAAAAAATGCAAAGCGCACATCGCTGCAAAATCCCGGTAAAAAAGCAGAACGCACAGCAAAAAGCACTGCAGGAACTCTCAAAAGCAGCATGCATAAGGGCATGGTCTAGCTCCACTCTGAGATGGATGCCTGAGCCATGTCCTCCTGCAAAACGGAGCAGCATTCATCAGCTACAGGGGACTCAAAAGAGCTTTCCAGCTATGGATAACGGGGACAGAAACTCCTCATCCACCCGCAACTCCCAAGACTCGGCTCCGCCGCTGGTGGGTAATATACCCTCAATGTTCAGAGTCACACAGGGAGAAGGCCATGCAGCCTTGGCCCCTGCACCACCAGCACAGCCCACGATACTGCTCAGAGGCTCCTGTCCCCTCACAGACAGCAGACACAGCCCAGCACAGCCCGCACAGAGCCTTAGCATGTCCGACCTCCAGATCGTAGCCATGGACATAAAATCCACTTTGTCAGCAGCCATTACAGTACAGACCTAAGAGCTGACATTAAAGCCATTGCAACCAGGATGGGGACAGTGAAGCAGGCCTCAGCATGCCATGCAGACACTATCAGGCAAGTGCAAAAATCTTCTGATATGCACCTCTCACACATTACAGAGATCCATAGACACTTAGAAGATCTTGATAACTGTGGCCGTCACCACGATATCAGAATTAGAGGTGTCCCAGCAATAATTGAACAAAACCCAATAGAACAAACCGTTTCCTCTATTTTTAATGATCTGTTAGACAGACCTCCAGACTCCCCCACAGAGTTTGAAAGAATCCACAGAGCACTGAGACCAAGAGGACGGGACACAGATCCCCAGGGACATCATATGCTGCTTGGTTAATTTTCCCCTAAAAGAGGCCATATTAAAAAAAGCCAAAGAAAAAAAAAATGCGTGCTTTTCGGTAATGAAATCAAACTATACCAAGACATTTCAATCATAATGCTTCAACAACGCAGAGCATTACGACCATTACTAGATCAACTGAGAATCAGGGACATACCATACAGATGGAAACTTCCGTTCTGCCTATCTGCCACATGGAGAGGCCATACTGCCCTACTACGCACGCCAGATGATCTGCAAGCATGCTGTGAAACACTGAATATTCCAACCGCTGATGTACCTGAATGGTATAATTTTTTCCGGATCAATGACAGATGGATCGAAGTTACCGACACACCGAGAGCTCAAAGAAACGGCGACCACCATTACAGATCTCCATCAGCTCAACATAACAGAAGAGAAGGACAAGAAAGCCCAAGATTATCCCCTCCTTGACATAAAGACCGCATGGATTGCCTGGATCATATGGATACCTGATTACCTTTCAAAACCAAAGTTACCCTAACCTAAAAAATCAACATAAAGATAACTTAAAAATACCATCTGTTGAAACAATATACCCTATAAAGGGCATACATATATTGCCACACAGTTCAAATTCTATTCTCAACTTAACTGTTTATGTTTAATTCCTCACTTTTTTTTTCCCAGTCTATACTCACAGCACAAAATTGGAAAACGCATATCCAAAAAGACAGGAGAAGGATGTGATCCAAACATACAAAAAAATGTCCATGAGTACTACCCATACACGATTGCATCTTATAATTCTACTCACAAAAAGGAACAATCACTTTCATGCTCTTTTTTTCTGTCAGCAAAACACTCTAACTTTCCATAATGGAACTACCCCCCCAAGAGGGAAAAAAAAAGAATGAATATATAGCATGAGGCAGATGGACCTTTATATTGCTAATAACAAAAATACTGTTCACAGTAGCCATATGTCATTTTACAAAAGTTAATGTACTTAGAAAGAAGTATGTGAGTGCTCCAAGGCGAAGGCATAGTTAGTTCACCCTCGAGGGGAGTCAAAAGAACAAACAAAAAGCTAAAAAATGTTGTAATTCAATTAGAAATATTGTTTACTCCTTGGTAACGTATTTTATAATATACAAGGTGGAGAACACTCTGGGGACTACAAGTTAATACAAATCCATGGAAGAAAAATAAATACATTTTTTATCTTAGTAAATTTTAGAGATGCCAACTACGAAACTCAGACTTACCATGGGAGTATTGAGCCAACAAACATACTCTACAATTTACTCTAAAATTGTTCCCAAACACCAGAGTATTCCTTATATTTAAAAAAAAAAAAAAAAAACATATATACTTCAAATTTCAGCTAAGGTTAAAAACAAAGATATAGGTTGAATTGAGAATTTTTTGTGTTATAGTCATACATATAGGTACAAAAATCCCATAAAAAAATACCGTTAATGATTTCCTGGCTTTTTCAGTATGTAACATTCACTCTACTACCATCTAATGGTAAAAGGTTGTATTGTGTTGTAAATGTACTTATATATCATACACTCAATAGTATGGAATAGTTTGGAAACCCTGGTAATATATCCTGTATGCTTATGATTAAATATAAAACCAACATACCAATAGGGTACAAAACTTCCTCTCCAAAATCTGGCCCCACAGAGACGTCTTATCCAAACATTTCTTTAAAAGGGGTACTCTCTTACCTACTAGAGATGAACTCAACATTGATCTCAATTCGATTCCACAATGAAATTACATGCAAATTAAACACTATTTAACCAGATGGGAATCATCTCAGGCTTGGAGCCCCTACGAGTCTAGAAAACATTTGCTAAAAAAAAAAACCCACAAAGACACCTCATATCAATTCTATACATCTCTCTTTTAGAGGGAAACACTGATTTCTCCAGCATGTCATGCCAAGCATGAGAACAAGACATTAATATCAACTTAACAAATACTGAATGGGAAACCATATACAAGTATTCACACAAAGGATCGTTAAACTTAGCTACTCAAGAATGTGGGTACAAAAAATTCTCACAAGATGGTACAGAACACCTATTTTACTAAACAAATTCTCATCCCAGACGTCAAATAGATGCTGAAGATGTGAAAAAGAAGAGGGATCGATGATACATATATTGTAGTCGTGCCCCATGATCTAAGAATTCTGGAGGATGGTTCACGACAACATCTCTTCAATCACATCTGAAAGTCTGAACTTTAATGCAGCGTAATATCTCCTACATCATACCACTATTCCCAAGAAACAATACCTCAAATCATTAGCCATGTTCATGATCAACGCAGCAAGACATTGTATTCTTTGCCTTTGGCATTCAAATATCATTCCTTCCAAAAAGGATTAAAGGAATGGTTCTGCAGAATCAATAACATAGAGAAAATAGAAGAGCTTATTATAATATCACAGGAAAAAATATCTAAATTCACCTCCACATGGTATAACTGGATACAATTCAAATCCTCTTCGGCCTACGAAGCAACTATTGTATAATCACAGAAAACAATACTCAACAATAGAATACATTAGACATTAGAGAAAGAGAGAAAAGCATAAAGAAAAAAATAAAGGGAAAACTCCAATACAAACTGAACCCCTTAACCCATTACCCTACCCCCCCCCTTTATTTATTTATTTATTTTTTTATTGTATTATTATTTAAAGATAGTCACAAACTGACAATTTCTATCTAAAATCACATTACTAATGTAAGAAAAATTTAAATCCCACATCTAAAAGTTAGAATACAAAATCAATATATAACTGAATAATACAATATGTATATCTCTGTAAAGTATTAATTGACTCTTAACTATTACTAGAACCTATTTTGCAAAAACAGAATGTTTTTCTTTCTCACTGTACCTTAATGCTTTCAAATGATACATTGGAATGTTGTACGATTTTCGTATGTTCACTCAATAAAAATTTATGAAACAGAAAAAAAAAACATGCATAGATGTGAATCGAGCCTTATAAATATGCCCCTTGGAGCTGTGGTGCATTGCTTCCCAATGATACTGATGGATCATGTATATTGTGCTTGTTCCTGGCCACTGACTCAGATTTAAAGCAGGGCATGAGCCCTAAATCCTCTCCTTCTACATCCAACCCCTCTGTAGACTAACTCTGGGTTTACAGGCATTAACAGATTAATTCTTTTCAACTTGCAGGACTATCAAAAATAATCTGATAGATTTCTCCATCCACACTATACAGCGTAGATGGAGGAATCTCCTGCTGAGGCTATTGTCGGAATAGCCGAACAGCAGCTGTATTCAATTAGATGGTTGGCTGACAATTTTCTACACTGCTCCTTTGATTTTTCACCCACTTTGTGAATTTCTGTGAAACTGCATGAAGTGAACATAGCATGCACCCTGCTTAACCACTTGTCTACCAAGGTACATTTACAAACAGCATAGTGGACAGGTGGTTAACTCAAGCTCATAGCTGCTGCTTCACCTATGACCTTAGTGCCCGCTTCAAGAGCCAGTGAAGGGCTTTCTGATAAAAGTCATTGGACAGCTCTACAGCCACACACTTACTTTTATGGGTTGCTCGAAGTGCGCCCCCCTCCCCTATGGCAGTTCGGGGCTTTTGTCCCTCCTGGGACTGTGGGAAACTACTCCCCCCAGAAAAAGCATTGAGAACTCAGGGTACACCCATTCCCCAATCCCTCCAAAGGCTATCGAACCTAAAATGTTTATTATGTCACTTCCTGGGGCTACAGCTGTCATTCCTCTACTAGTGTAGCCAAGGATGCAGCTATTCAATCACAATCAGTGTTTGAATAGCTGTACTGGAGGGTACGGGAGACATTGAGGATCTAATAGACCCCCAATGTCTCTATAAAGAGTACCTGTCACCTGCCCATGCTATTGCATAGGGTGCTTTTTAGCAATAAAGTTAAAAAAAAAAAAAAAAGAATATCAAATAAATAAAAATAAATTTTTTTTAAGCATCCCCTTACCTCCCCCCCCCCCCCACACACACACACACATCCCATATAAAAAGTGAAATGTAGGCCAAGCATGTGTATGTAAACATTGACTGCGGCACACATGTGAGGTATTGTCATGCATGTCAGAATGAGAGAAAATTTCTGGCCATAACATGGTTAACTTTAAACTGATAAACTGTAATTTTGGGCACCATAGTTTTCCATGATTCCACAGGTATGTGCAATTTTAAGAGCCGGTTCACACGGGGGCGACTTGTCAGGCGACCTAGCCGCCTGACAAGTCGCCTCCCGTTCTGTACAATGGAACCGTTCTAATCGGAGCGACGCAAGTCGCTCCGACTTAGAAGAAAGGTTCCTGTATTACTTTGGGGGCGACTTGCATAGACTTCTATACAGAAGTCGTTTTGCAAGTTGCTGTGGCAGTCGTGTGCAGGTCGCCTCGGTGAGGCGACCTGCAAGTCGTGCCGCTTCTAGTGAGAACCAGCACTCAGACTTGAGATGTTTGGTAGCTATTTACTCGACACAACCCCATATTTTATATTTTACAAAAAAAAAATGGGTATAATATTGCTTTTGTTTGCACTAAAATTCATTGTAGTGCATTTTTTCCTGAAAATACATGCTTGATAAATAACTGCACAAATATAATTTCACATAAAAAAATGTGACTTTTAGTAAAACTGGTGCACGCAGAATCTGGTGCAGCTGTGCATAGTAACCAACCAGCTTCTAACTTCAGCTTGTACAATTAAGCTTTGACTATAAAGCAGGGTTCACACTGCACTGACATGGAAGTTGGAAGACTTCCGATCCGACTTTGCCCTACGACTTCGATGTGACTTCAATGATTGGGATCCCACTTTGATCCGACAATACCAGGTCCTTTGAGTCTGGTATGAATCTTGGGGGGGGACCCCATGCCGTGTTTTTTTAAATTTTGGTGTAGGGTCCCCCCCTCAAGATCCTCAGAGCACAAGTTGCATGCCACAAGTCGGATCAGTTGAAGCGTTTGAAAGCCTAAAAAAAAAAAAAATTGGATCATGTCCCTTTAACCACTAAGCCCCGGACCATTTGGCGGGCCAAAGACCAGAGCGTTTTTTACGATTCGGCACTGCGACGCTTTAACTGACAATTGCGTGGTAGTGCGACGTGGCTCCCACACAAAATTGACGTTCTTTTTTCCTCACAAATAGAACTTTCTTTTGGTGGTATTTGATCACCTCTGCGGTTTTTATTTTTTGCACTATAAACAAAAAAAGAGCATCAATTTTGAAAAAAACGCATTATTTTTTACTTTTTACTATAATAAATATCCCCAAAAAATATATAAAAAAATTTGTTTTCCTTAGTTTAGGCGATATGTATTCTTCTACATATTTTTGGTAAAAAAAAATCGCAATAAGAGTTTATTGATTGGTTTGTGCAAAAGTTATAGCGTCTACAAAATAGGGGATAGTTTTATGCCATTTTTATTTATAATTTTTTTTCCTAGTAATGGCGGCGATCAGCGATTTTTATCAAGACTGCGAACAGATCGGACACTTTTGGCGCTATTTTGGGACCATTCACATTTATACAGCGATCAGTGCGATTAAAATGCATTGATTACTGTGTAAATGTGACTGGCAGTGAAGGGGTTAACCAGGAGGGGGAGCTGCAGGGGTTAAGTGTGTCCTAGGGAGTGAGTCTAACTGTGGGGGGGAAGGGGCTACGTGTGACACGACATTGATCACCGCTCACGATCACAGGGAGCTGTGATCAGTGTCACTAGGCAGAATGTGGAAATGCTTGTTTACATCAGCATTTCCCCGTTCTTGCTCTCCGTGAGACGATCGCGGGTATCCCCGCGGACATCGAGTCCACAGGACCTGCGATCACACTCACGGAGCTCGCGGCGCGAGCGACCACGCGGCGGCAAATTTAAAAAGCCGATTACATGAGTGCTAATCGGTGCTCAGAAATAAGGTATATACTGCTTTATATTTATAAATCACATACACAGGGGTACTTGTCATTAGGAGACAGCGCTGATAGCATAAACAGGTCAGAGTGGTTTAACAACCACTTTAAGACGGTGATGCGTCTTGGTTGCAACTTACATTAAAATCAATGGGCTGAAATCATGCCCAAGTTGGACCAAAATAGTGCAGGAACCTTTTTCAAAGTCAGACCGACTTGTGTCAGACCAGTTAAGATGGGTCTCATAGGGAACCATTGATTTATATGCGTCAAGCGACATGTGCTCCCAAAGTTGAAGCGTATATCACACAAGTGTGAACCGGGCCTAAAACCTGGAAGCTTGCTGGTTACGACGCACAGCTACACCATATTTTGTGTGCACCAGTTTTAGTAAATCTCCCCCTAAGTGTTACCCATCTATGTTGGTGATAGCCATATGGCATATGTCATTATTTAGAATTAAAATGTAACAAAATGATTTAACACTATACGTTTTTAATGAAAACCACTAACCAGAAATGCAAATAAATCCAGCAAAAAAAAAGGCTTCATTGTAGGATGAAAGGTCATCAATGTGAGCAAACACAGCATAGGAGGACATGTGTGAGCAGGCACACTCCACATACTCTGTTGTGTCTGACACCACTCTGCACAAAGGACCATTTGGAAGCCATCTACAAAAACAAAATACATAGAATTACTCTCACATTTCAACAAATGACTGCTATTACTAAGAAAAACATTTGCACAAATTCTGGTAAGCAACACCTTTAAACAAGAATGCAAAATATGTGCTCCACTCTATACAGTTCCTTGAAACTTCATTCCAAGTACAATGAAAAGCCTATCCCATGACCAAAATATACCTTAAGCTCTTTGGACTCTGTGAACTTAACAGATTTCTAGCAGTACACAAATAGTGACTGATTGACAACAGTGATATGAAGGGATGAAGACCCTGCTGAAAGGCCTCATGCTCTGTGAGCAGGTCACTGAGTTTGCATAGCTGGAGGGTACAGACTATTTTGGTTCATGCTAGCTGGTAAGGAATAGCTATGTCTCAGCAAACTGATTGTAAATGTAAAACACAGGAATAGAAAGTTGACAACAAAACTGAAATAAACTATTGACCACTCACAGGGACATGTATGTGGGAAAGTACTGGGGCTCCTAGTACATTTGTAGTCGCAGACAAATGCGGAGTCATTACATGGAAAGATATGCAGCCATATGGATTTAGCTAGTAGGACAGCCCTGTACAAGATGAATGCCAGGATGAAAATTAGAACCATTCACCATGCAATATGTATCTCCTCAGTGAGTTTAAAGTGACACTGTACTAGGTTAGGAGTCAGAAAACCAAAGGCAAAGGTTACCTGAGATGGTACTGTAGTCATTTGCCATGCCTGGCTTGGAGCCTCTGAATAACCCCCGACATCTGGGGTGAAGAACAAACAGGCTACTCCCCACCTCCATATGCCAATCGTCAGTTCCTGAACATCTGATTTCCAAGTCTTGTGGGCCATATCTAAGCTTATGTAAATGCTAACTATCAGAAAGATGGTATTTTAAGGGAACTTCTGGAGGCCTCAGTGGCTCTTTACAGAGGTAAAAGTAACATTACAGGTATGCGCTGACACCTTAGGGGGCTTGCTATGCAGAATTACCATTGGTTTAATGACATTATTCCAGCTCAGAGATTTCTGAGGTAATTTCAGCACCCTATGAAACCACTTAAAACGCAGTTCCGCCTGGGGAAAAATAAATTAACAGTCAGCAGCTACAAATACTGTAGCTGCTGACTTTTAATATATGGACACTTACCTGTCCAGGGAGCCCACAATGTCAGCTGATTTTCGGACCAGCTGTTGGGTGCTGCCGGCGCCATTTGTCGTAAGGTAAACCGGTAGTGAAGCCTTTTGGCTTCACAGCCGGTTTCTCACTGCACATGGGCGAAGCGTGCTGCGCTTTCTAACTGGCCTGGTGGCGGAGGAAGGAGGAGGAGGGCTGAAGGACAGCGGCTCTGTCTCCCGGAAGTGGGGAAGGGTACCTGTCAAAAACAGGTACCCATTCCCCCCTCCCCTCTTAAAGGTGCCACTGCCAAATGTGGCACGGGAGGGGGGAAGCAAATAAGCGGAGGTTCCACTTTTGGGTGGAACTCCACTTTAAGCTGGCCATAGAGGGATTGAAATTTGGCTGGTTCAGCTATGACTGGCAGAATTTTGATCCATGTTTGTCCAGAATATGTATTAGAACTGTGGATTTAAAGCTGGCCATAGATTACTCATTCTTTATTGGCCCCATAAAGAATGAGGAAGGACATCTGGTTACAAAGGATGTGGAGATGGCGAAGGTATTGAATTTATTCTTCTCCTCAGTCTTCACGAGTGAATCGGGGGGCTTCAGTAACCAAAACTGCAGTGTTTATCCTCATGACACAACACAGGAAGCACCTCCATGGTTAACAGAGGACAGAATTAAAATTAGACTTGAGAAACTTAACATTAATAAATCACCGGGACCAGATGGCTTGCATCCGAGGGTACTTAGGGAACTCAGTCAAGTGATTGCCAGACCGTTGTTCCTAATTTTTACAGATAATCTACTGACTGGAATGGTACCAGCTGATTGGAGAAAAACCAATGTAGCACCAATATTTAAAAAGGGCCCAAAGTACATCCCTGGGAATTACAGACCAGTTAGCCTAACATCAATAGTATGTAAACTCTTGGAGAGGATGATAAGGGACTATATACAAGATTTTAGTAATAAGAACGGTATCATAAGCAGTAATCAGCATGGATTCATGAAGAATCGTTCTTGCCAAACCAATCTATTAACCTTCTATGAGGAGGTGAGTTGCCATCTAGATAAAGGAAGGCCTGTAGACGTGGTGTATCTGGATTTTGCAAAAGCATTTGACACAGTTCCCCATAAACGTTTACTGTACAAAATAAGGTCCGTTGGCATGTACCATAGGGTGAGTACATGGATTGAAAACTGGCTACAAGGGCGAGTTCAGAGGCTGGTGATAAATGGGGAGTACTCAGAATGGTCAGGGGTGGGTAGTGGGGTTCCCCAGGGTTCTGTGCTCGGACCAATCCTATTTAATTTGTTCATAAACGATCTGGAGGATGGGAAAAACAGTTCAATCTCTGTGTTTGCAGACGATACTAAGCTAAGCAGGGCAATAACTTCTCCGCAGGATGTGGAAACCTTGCAAAAAGACCTGAACAAATTAATGGGGTGGGCGACTACATGGCAAATGAGGTTCAATGTAGACAAATGTAAAATAATGCATTTGGGTGGCAAAAATATGAATGCAATCTATACACTGGGGGGAGAACCTCTGGGGGAATCTAGGATGGAAAAGGACCTGGGGGTCCTAGTAGATGATAGGCTCAGCAATGGCATGCAATGCCAAGCTGCTGCTAACAAAGCAAACAGAATATTGGCATGCATTAAAAAGGGGATCAACTCCAGAGATAAAGCAATAATTCTCCCACTCTACAAGGTTCTGGTCCGGCCGCACCTGGAGTATGCTATCCAGTTCTGGGCACCAGTCCTCAGGAAGGATGTACTGGAAATGGAGCGAGTACAAAGAAGGGCAACAAAGCTAATAAAGGGTCTGGAGGATCTTAGTTATGAGGAAAGGTTGCGAGCACTGAACTTATTCTCTCTGGAGAAGAGACGCTTGAGAGGGGATATGATTTCAATATACAAATACCGTACTGGTTACCCCACAATAGGGATAAAACTTTTTCGCAGAAGAGAGTTTAACAAGACTCGTGGCCACTCATTAAAATTAGAAGAAAAGAGGTTTAACCTTAAACTACGTAGAGGGTTCTTTACTGTAAGAGCGGCAAGGATGTGGAATTCCCTTCCACAGGCGGTGGTCTCAACGGGGAGCATTGATAGCTTCAAGAAACTATTAGATAAAGTGATCTGAATGACCGCAACATACAGGGATATATAATGTAATACTGACACATAATCACACACATAGGTTGGACTTGATGGACTTGTGTCTTTTTTCAACCTCACCTACTATGTAACTATGTAACTATGTAACTTTTTTTCTTTTTTGATCAGCTAGTAGACTAAATGAAAAAAAAAATGAACGACAAAAGTCTGACTTTTGTGGAACAGGCTTGTTGGAATTTGTTTTTCGATCAGCCGGCTGCTGCCAATCAGCTGCAGTTATTCTATTTCCCATGGTGGAATGTCCCACTGTTATGCCCTGTACACACGGTCGGATTTTCTGACGGAAAATGTGTGATAGGACCTAGTTGTCGGAAATTCCGACCGTGTGTGGGCTCCATCACACATTTTCCATCAGAATTTCCGACACACAAAGTTTGAGAGCTTGCTATAAAATTTTCTGACAACAAAATCCGTTGTCGGAAATTCCGATCGTGTGTACACAAATCCGACGCACAAAGTGGCACGCATGCTCGGAATAAATTAAGAGACGAAAGCTATTGGCTACTGCCCCGTTTATAGTCCTGACGTACCTGTTTTACGTCACCGTGTTTAGAACCATGATCGGATTTTCCGACAACTTTGTGTGACCGTGTGTATGCTAGACAAGTTTGAGCCAACATCCGTCGGAAAAAATCCATGGATTTTGTTGTCGGAATGTCTGATCAATGTCCGATCGTGTGTACAGGGCATTAGAATACAATGTCCCAGCAGGATTCTTCTATCCACCTTGCTTGTGTGGATAGAGGCATTCATTCATTTTTTTCGTTTAGCCTACTGGCTGATCAAAAAAGAAAAAAGAATGAGTAATCTATGGCCAGCTTTAAATCCACAGTTCGAATACATATACTGTAAGTTGTAAGGAACAATTATTCAGCACTCAAGTAAAATGATAAGATTTTTTGTCAAATGCTCTCCCCAGGCTTCTTTCCTTTATGTGGAAAATCATGAACTCAATGGATTTTGTGACCCTTAATAAATATGTGGGTTAAATAAAGCTCGATTAACAATGTGTCTTTGCTTCTTTCTCCCACCTGTTGTTTTCTACCTTAGTCCACCCTTAATTCCTACAAAAGTGTATCCAGAAAAGAAAAAAAAAACTATATAGTGTAATATGCCATAAACCAAATTTTATATATAATTGTATATATAATTGTGCTCACATCCAACTGTGAGCACAAAGTGTAAAACTGCACTCTCCACCGTGCAACTTCTCCCTCATGTGCCATATCCCACATGCCAATATACTCTTATCAAGACATACTGCCCTTATATCCCAGGAAAAAATTGCATTCCTTAGAATTCTCCTCCTCCACACTCTTCTTTAAAATTGGGCAATCTCCGCAAAAGGGCTTACAATATCCCCATATGGAAAAAATATAAAAAGGCCATAGTGCAGCAGGTTTACAAAAAAACATATCTCTCTCTCTCTCTCTCTCTCTCTCTCTCTCTCTCTCTCTCTCTCTCTCTCTCTCTCTCTCTCTCTCTCTCTCTCTCTCTCTCTCTCTCTCTCTCTCTCTCTCTCTCTCTCTCTCTCTCTCTCTCTCTATATATATATATATATATATAAAAAGGTGCTCACATGTATTGAGAAGCTAAAAGCACATCCATATAAAAGATGGTGGATTAGTATTTCTAGCTCCAGATGTGCGTCTGACATCACTTCTAGATGCTTTTCGTCACTCGATTTCTTCACAGAATCCTTTGAATTATATATGCCCACATGTATTGAGAAGTTTAAATCACATCCATACAGAGTCCAAGATGGCGGACTAGTATTTCTTGTTCTGGATGTGCTTCTGACATTACCTTCTGATGTCACAAACTGACGCGTTTTGTCACTTGACTTTTTCAAAGGGGAAGCGAAAACACTTGAAGTGTTCATCAAGCTTTATTTGACCCACATATTTATTACGGATCACAAGATTCAATGAGAGTTTATGATTTTTCACATAAAGGAAGGAAGATTTTATACACACTGATATTTATAATGGTGTATATATATATTCACTGTCAATGTATATATGTCACCTGTTTACCTACCAAAAGATTAGAAATTCTGCTTGGATAGTCTCAGAGGTGATGATGCTGACAGATAATTCAATAAACGGGCTAAAAGTGGCAAAATGACACTGCTTAAAAACTCATTTAGGCAATAAGGTGTCTAGCTAAAGATTGGTTAACCAGGATTACAAAAACACTTCAAATATACAGTATAGGCAATGCAACTTAGCCTGGAGTTCAGTTAAATGTAACTAGAAGAAGAAGATTATTTTCTTATTTTCATTGTGCTTGCCAAATATATAGCTCTAAAATGTGAATTTCTATTTAACTTGATGTTTACACAAATTTGTTATCAGAATATAAAATGAAAGTGCTTGTATAAGCATGCTTAGTGTCTTATTAACCAGTTTTTGGCTAATATATGGCCATTAGCCAGCTGAAAAATGACCCTTTAAAACTAGGGTAAGCATCAACCTTGTATGTTCATACCTTTACCCTTATAACTCCCAAAACAAAAACAAAAAAAACACAAAGAGAGATGTAACCAGTAATTACATTTCCACAGGAAGGGGAACAGGAACAAAGTACCGTTAAACCTTAGATTGCTAGCATAATTAGTTCTGGAAACATGCTTGTAATCCAAAGCACTTGTATATCAAAGCAAATTTCCCCATAACAAATAATGGAAGCTCAGGTGATTCGTTCCACAACCATTTATTCATAGGACTTTCAGTCTATAGTCCATGTAAAAATATTATAGCAATGTGATAGGTTGTGTCAAATAAAATGTCCATTCACAAATGGCAGCCTCCATAAGGGGATTAGAAGCAAAATCCAGCAGGAGCTGCAGAGTATAAAAGAAGAGAGGCACCTCTAAATGTAGCAATATGGTTACATTTAATGAAGGTACAACATTTAGCAACTCACATGGTTGATGATTAAAACAGGCACATCTAAGTATGCAGGCATCTGGGGTAAAGCTATCCATATAGACCATCCTCCGCACCACCGACTCTCACCGATGTCAGTCTGCAATTGTGACTGGAAGTCTACCCTGAAAGTGACGCTTGAAGCCTTCGTGGAGCGCAGCATGGAAAGGATGACGTTGATGGCGGTGCAGGGGATGGCCTATGTGGACAGCTTGACCCCAGATGCCTGCATACTTCGATGTGCCTCTTTTAATCATCAACCATGTGAGTTGCTAAATGTTGTACCTTCATTAAATGTAACCATATTGCTACACTTAGAGGCACCTCTTTTCTCTTTTATACTCAGTTGTCACATGACACTACTTGTATATCAAGACATCACTTGTATATCAAGTCAAAATGTATTTAAAACATTTTCTTGTCTTGCAAAACACTCTCAAACCAAGTTACTCTCAAACCAAGGTTCTACTGTACCCAATTATTCACATCTGGTACCTTTCTGATACTTGATTCCACAGAAGGCATTGTGCCATTTGTGGTACAATGCGACCTCCAGCTGCCTTAATCCTATACACAACTTCATTGTCTTCAGCCAATTGATAAGAGAAGTTACCTTTCACGCTCACTGATAAAATCTAGAATCACATGAATGACAGACAATATAACATGCTGTTCAAAATTAACACAATTAAAATTAAAGTAAAACTATAGGCAAAACTTTTTTTATTTTTGATAGAGTAAGGGAGGGTTATGACCCTGTCAGTTTTTTTCGCCATCTGTCTCCTTGGGAGATTTCTCATCACTTTCTGTCCCATAGGCAACACAGGAAGTGAGAGGAAATCATTGCAAATTAATAGAATCCCTTGGGGCCCCCCAGGTTACCAAAACTAGTGTCCCCATTGGAAGATTTCCCCTCTATTACTTTTCTGGGAATAACCTAAAATGTGGGACTTTCTTTTATTTTCACTTTCATGATAATGGTAAACAGGACAAGTAGAGAGGATGAATCTCCTTAACAGGGGCACAGACAACAATATAAACTGACAGGGGTTCTAATCCCTCTCCACTCTATCCAATACTAAAAAAAGATTTGCCTTTTGTTATATTTTAATACAAATTACACAGAAAGTTCTTTGTATATTGTATTGCCATATATTTTATTCCTATTTCAACAATAATTGTAACATTTTTTTCTGTAAACAATATCAAGTTGAAGTGATCATGCAAGATCAGCAAAGGTACACCTGTAATGGAATACTGTAAATATGTACCTTTCTGACTGTCAATGCCGGCATCAATGATATGAAATCTTACTCAGTCAGAAGTCTGCTGGGAAACCAACAATTCCAAGAGCATTGAGCTTCTTGGTCCCCCACAGCTCTTACTGGTTCCTTCTGCCGACCTCCATTTTACTGCAAACAATAGTGACTATTATGCCACGTACACACGATCGGACTTCTTGTCGGAAAAAGATATGACGGCTTTTCCAACGGGATTCCGCTCAAGTTTGCCTTGCATACACACGGTCACGCAAAAGTTCGCTGAACTTACGACCGTCAAGAATGCAGTGACGTATAACACTACGAAGAGCTGAGAAAATGAAGTTCAATGCTTCCGAGCATGCTTAGGAATTTTGCGCGTCGGAATTACCACAGACGATCGCATTTTCAGATAGGAACTTTTGCCAACCGAAAAATTGAGAGCATGCTCTTGATCTTTTGCTGGCTGGAATTCGGCCAGCAAAAGTCTGATGGAGCATACACACGGTCGCATTTTCCGCCGAAAAACTCTCATCGGTCTTTTGCGGACCGAAATTCCAATCGTGTGTAAGCGGCATTGGAGGAACAGATGACAGCTACCAGAGACCCAGCAGATAGACATTAAACAAAGGCAATGTAGCAGGGTTGTGTGGGTCACAAAACTGATTGAACAGAATTGTAAATCTTTTGACATGTAAAACAGTATATACATCCTGGTTGATTTTAAACTATTTGTTTAGTTGTTGTGCCTGATTTTAGTTTTAAGCTGCATGTATTGATCGGATCGATTGGGACTAAACATTACAATATCTTGATCTACGTACATAGCAGTAATTTTTAACAGTATATCAATCCCATTTTTTTCAGGACTGGATCAAGGATGAAAATAATATATGAGATTTAAAAATTCTGGTATTTTTAGCAAAGACCGCGTAGAAAATTGTTTATTGCAGCTTCATTTTGGCTCAAAGGAAGCACTGTTGCAGAAATACAACCACAGCCGGTGGGGATTTTAAGACTGACCCTAAGAGATTTAAGTTATATTCCTGTTGTTTTGTTAATACAAAACCAGATGATTATAAAGTTTTAATATATTTTCTTTTAGGAAGTGTTAGTACTGTACCAAATAATGGTAATTTATTATTTTTTTTTTTTTTAGATAAAAAAATCCACTCTAAAATTGAACCTTGTTGGCATTGTGGAAAATATATTCCTATAATATTTCACAGCAGACTGACCATCTTTAACTAAAGACTGGGTAAAAATTGGTGGGAAGAACACAGCACTCAATTGGAGGAGCAAGAAACCCCATCTTTGATCTATACCCTCAGACATTTTCAATCAGAAACAGAGCCATGCAAGAATTCTGAGTGGTTTTTTTTGCTCATAAGTTAGGTGACACAACACATACTGTGGAACCCACCTAAATAAAGTACAAAGTGGGAAGCTTCTTTCATAAACCACTTCCAACCATTTAAAGGAGTTTCCCACATTTAATTAAAAGTAAAAAAAACGACATTAATTAATTTTTACTGTTCCTTTGGTGCTCTCATCCACTTATACTGGTCCTATGCTTTTCTGCCAAGTTCTAGAGCATCCATGCCCGTCAGGACGTTGCTAGGGGTTTCTTGAGCTGTGTCCGTTTGACCTCCCATTTCATGGTGCCTGCATAGTTAAGGCGCCAACACCACTTGGCATATTCAGCTGCATAACACCAATAATCTTTTTAACTGTTTGTAAGAGTGGGCATATTGACCACCAATATAAGATGGTATTCTGTCTGTTAATTCAGAGAGCATTTTTCCCACTAACCCCCAATGAACTGGCTTAAAGAGGAACTTTACCTCCCCCCCTCCATTTCTTTCCTTTTTTTTTCTTAATGCCTGCTTACATGATGATGTCTTGTGATACTCACCAACCCAGCAGACCCAGCATTGTCCTACTGAGATCCACTTCTCCTTTGCCACTGCAAAGGTCCCACGCTGCCATGTTCTTCTGTGATGTCAGGTGCTGCTAGGCTTGTCCCCCTCCTGCTTTTAGGAATGGAAGACTATGCCTTCTTTGATATGTGACATTCATATCCCAGGAGGCACCTAGAGAGCTGCATGTCATTTGCCTAGGCAAAAAGGGAGGATGGGGGCTAGATCGAAACCTGTACACTGAAAAGAAAGGTACCAAAAAAAAGAGATATGAATGTAGTGGAATGGGGGAGGGTTGGAGAAGAGGGGAATTTATTTTTAGGGTGATGATCCTGAAAATTATTTCAAAGGTTGCTCTGGGGTAAAAAGTCTGAGAAATGTGATTTTAGAGGGACATAATTCACTACCCCACTTTCAATGTATCAATGTATCAATTAGAATGTCTATAGATATCAGGGGGAGGAGTAGTGGCTCTCATATCACTCATGATTCTGAACAAAAAGGCTGTACAACCAGTAGTTCAGCATGAGAGATACCACCACAGTAACAGTCGGGGTATTTAAAAAACAGGCGATCGTTTTTATACTCTAAATTGCTAACAATACTGAAAAAAAAATACATCCAAATTTATAATATCATCTCATTTGTGATTACAGACCGGTTCTCATCCAAACATCTACATTTAAACAGTTAAGCTCATCACTATAAATATCAGCAGCCAATTGCTCTTCTGAAACCGGTAAAGTTAATTGTATCTCAATTCCAGGAAGAATGCAATGACTCTCGCCTGAGAGTAAAAATAAACAAGCAAAGCATTGCTGGATTCTGCTGGGGAGCAGCGATTAAAGCTTGAAGGCTTCACTGAGAAAGGAAAGCACGCTTCTCTTATGTAATTTATCTAAATTACCTTGTTATTTAAAGCACTTTCTTCCCCTCCTGTAAGGAACCACTGCTGGCTGCTGTACTCAATAAACTGCAGAAATCTACAGCTTCCTTCAGAAGTAGAGTTCTCTGGAAAAACCGCCAACAGTCTTTCAGGGAGTTGGATTGTATCCCCGCCCTTCCCATCAAACCTATGTCTATTGATCTGCTGTGGGTACCAGTGATAAGCATATATAGAAATGTGGGGGCAAGTGTCAAAAACCGTCTTCCTTCTGTTGAAACAAGATACAAAGAAGTTATAAACCCTGGTTACACCAGCATTGTACAGAAAAGGTACACTGAACAAAACCATTAAGATGAAAGAAGAAGAAAAGAAGAAGAAAAATGTGACGGGGAAGATTAGAGACTTGTTTGGTACATTTTGCTGTTGCAGTTTTATTTCTATGTTAAATAATAAATCTTGCAATACAAATACCTGTTGTGTGTGTGAGCAATTTAAAGCGCAAACCCAAGCAATAAGAATAATTCATATTGTAATCAAGAAAACATTCCACCTGTTCTAGGGCTGCAGCAGGTTCAGACGAGCCAATGATTGAACTGTGAGTACCATTTTTTTTTTTTGCAGCCTCAGGTACAGGACTACTTAAAAGATAAGAATCTTGACTAGAAATATTTACTGTAACAGGGAAGCCATGTGCAGAAAATGAATGCCATGGTGAACCATTTTCACATTATTTGTTGACTTTGTTAGAAAAAAAACAAAAACCTGCTCAATGGCCAAGACTTGCTTAAAGCCAGCCATACATGGATCAAAATGTAACCAGTTTGGCAGGTACTGGGAAGTCTCCTAGTCTACCAGGGCTCTATTGCCCTCAAAAACCAACTTCTCCCTTTATCATCAATAAAAATGAAATTCAGAATTTGATTAGTGTGGGGTAATACAATGTCAGAGACAATTATTTCTTCGGGTACTTTCATATATGAAGTTAACTGTTGATGTTAAAGGGTAAGTTCACCTTTACAGAATTATCTGTAAGGAGAACTTACACAGGACCCCCTCCTCACCACCCCCCGAATCCCACTGACCTGGACCGCGGCAATCTCTCATTCTGATCCCCGGTATAGCCACACCAGGAGTCCGGGGCTTAGAAATCCCCTGAGCTGAATGTCCAAAACGTACCTCGTCAGGAGGGATGTTTAGGAGCATTCTAATTGGTCAGCGCCATCACATGGGCGGTGCCAATCATAGCCCGTCCTGTCAGCTATGAAGAAGACGCGTGGATGCCGAGGAGATTTCTAAGCCCCTGACTCCTGACGCAGATATATCAATGCTCAGAATGGGAGATTGTCGCAGTCCAGGTCAGCGGGACTGAGGGGGGTGGTGCAGGTGGGGGTCCTGTGTAAGTTCACCTTACAGATTTTTCTGTAAAGGTGAACTTACACTTTAAGCAGTGTAGAGCTACCAGATATAATGTGTCCTCTGTTCTTTGCCTCAAGCTCTTTAGGAACTTCAGACCCTTGGACACACTAAGTTGAGCATACAAAGCATGTAAAATCACAAAAAGTAGTAGTAGTAGTTCTATATCAAAGAAAACAGGCACTGAACTAGTTAGGGCAAACTTATTATCTTGTCAACTGATATGGTTAGTAACAAAGTAAGCATAGAAATTAATTGACAATGGTAATAGCACAGTTTAGCATACAGGGTGATTAATAATAAGGAGTAAGGATGAACCGAACACCCCAGGTTCGGTTCGCACCAGAACATCCGAACAGGCAAAAAATTTGAATGAACAAACGAACACTGTTATGCCGCGTACAGACGATCAGAATTTCCAACAAAAAATGTTTGATGTGAGCTTGTTGTCGGAAATTCCAATGCCCCGTACACACAGTAGGATTTTCCGATGGAAAATGTCCGATCGGAACGTGTTGTCGGAAATTCCGACCATGTGTGGGCTCCATCGGACATTTTCCATCGGATTTTCCGACACACAAAATTGGAGAGCAGGAGATAAAATTTTCCGACAACAAAATCTGTTGTTGGAAATTCTGATAGTGTGTACACAAATCCGATGGACAAAGTGCCACGCATGTTCAGAATAAATAAAGAGATGAAAGCTATTGGCCACTGCCCCGTTTATAGTCCCGACGTACGTGTTTTACGACACCGCATTTAGAACGATCGGATTTTCCGACAACTTTGTGTGACCGTGTGTATGCAAGACAAGTTTGAGCCAACATCCGTCGGAAAAAATCCTAGGATTTTGTTGTCGGAATGTCCGAACAAAGTCCGACCGTGTGTACGGGGCACAACTGTGTGTAGGCTCCATCGGACATTTTTTGTCGGAATTGGTTGAGCTGGTTCTCAAATTTTCTGACAACAAAATCCGTTGTCGTAAATTCCGAGCATGTGTAGACAATTCCATGCATGCTCAGAATCAAGCAGAAGAGCCGCACTGGCTATTGAACTTCATTTTTCTCAGCTCGTCGTATGTGTTGTACGTCACAGCTAGGGATGAGCTTTCTTTTCGGGTCGAACATGAGTTCGACTCGAACGTTGGCTGTTCGCCTGTTCATCGAAAACCGAACATTATGGGCTGTTCACGCCAAATTCGAGCGGCGTGTAATGGCCCATAATGCACTGCAGGAGCGCAGTGCATTGCTGTATGATAATTGCCAAAGCATTCACCATGACCTGCATGCTTTCGCCAATCCCATCGCCCTCAGCTAAGAGAGCCATAATTGGCCAAAGGCAGGGTGTTCCTGGTGTACTTTTTCTAATATACTTCAGGCAGACAGGGTATTCAGTTAGCTGCAGTGTATTTATATATATATATATATATATATATATATATATATACAGTCTCGTATATATATATAAATATATATATCCACTGCATACAGTTTAGCTATATCTGACTGCAGGCCGTTCCTGATGTACTTTTTCTAATATACTTCAGGCGGTTTACACAGTACTGTGCACCCATAGTGAAGTTGCTACTACTTTTCTGGTGGTGTACACAATACAGTACACCCATAGTTGTTATTACACTTCTGTTAGTGTACACAGTACCGTGCACCCATAGTGCAGTTGTTAGTGCTACTACTTTTCTGGTGGTGTACACAGTACACAATACATACAGTGCACCCATAGTTGTTATTACACTTCTGTTGGTGTACACAGTACCGTGCACCCCTATTGCAGTTGCTACTACTTTTCTGGTGGTACACAGTACACATTACATACAGTGCACCCATAGTTGTTACTACACTTCACTGTAGTCTGGTTTTGCTAAACAAAATTTACAGCATGTCCGTAAGGTCACCAAGGAGAGGCAGATGCTCACAGGCCACTAAAAGAGGGCAAGCAGGCTCTGTGTCTATAGTCGACAGTGCTGGTCATAAACACGGTTCATCCTCAGCACGTGGCCGCGAGGCACGCTTGTCCTTTTTTTCTGAAGCTGCCCGTGTTATTGAACCACAACATACAGAAGAGTTGGTGGAATGGATAACAAAGCCCTCCTCATCCTCCTCATCCTCTGTCACCCAGGCTCAGAGTAATTTGCCTGCCAATGCAGCTGCCAAAGCAGCCTATTCCATGGGCTCCATGTCAACAGTCACTCCTTCCCTAGCCCCACCATCATGCACGGAGGAGTCCCCCGAACTATTCGACCACAGTGTCGGGTACATGCTGCATGAGGATGCGCAGCAATTTGAAGGTTCTGATGATGGTACCCAGGTTGAGGAAGGGAGTAACGTGAGCCTAGAGAGAGGGGGTGCCCAAGAAGGTCAAGAAACCGACAGTCATGTTCCCCAAGCTGCAGCACACTGCCAAGTTTGCTCCAGTGACGAGGAGGGAGGGGATGATGAGGTCACTGACTCTACTTGGGTGCCTGATAGAAGAGAGGAGGAGGAGGCACATCTCCAACGAGGCAGGATGCCCTCCAGGGGGCAGCTTAAGGGCAGCCACCCTATTGCATCACACCGCAGAGCTAAGCAAGTGCAGGGCACTGCTGACTCCCCACATATTTTGAAAAGTTCTTTGGTGTGGGCCTTTTTTGACACGTGCGCAGCAGATCACAATGTTGATGTTTGCAACATATGTCTGAAGCGTATCAAGCGTGGCCAAAACAGCAGCAGCTTGGGCACCACATGCTTGACCAGACATATGACGACCTCCCATGCAGTCCGTTGGCAACAGCACTTAAAAGACCCACATCAAAGAACAAGGCGGACCTCAACCCCACTATACCTCCAGTCCTCTCAGAAACCTGCACTGAGAAGAATTAAGGTATAGAAATAGGTGTCCCAAGTACTTGCGGCCAATCTGCTAGTGGTACACCAACATTGGATTTTAGCAGGCAAATTTCCCTACCCCAGTTGCTAAACCGTTGAAAGAAATTTGGTCCCAGCCATACACATGCTCAGCGTCTGAATGCTAGCTTGGCCAAATTGCTAGCACTGCAGTTTGCTGCCTTTTCAGCTGGTAGACTCTGCCCCCTTTCGTGAATTTGTGGAATGTGCGATATCTCAGTGGCAGGTTCCCAAATGCCATTTCTTTTCATGGAAGGCCATTCTGGCTCTCTACCAGAATGTGGAAGGCAATGTCTTGGCCTTGTTGGACAGGGCGGTCAGCAGTAAAGTGCATATTACTGCTGACTCATGGTCCAGCAGGCATGGACAGGGACGTTACCTTTCTTTCACGGCGCACTGAGTAACTCTGCTGGCAGCTGGGAAGGATGCAGGACAGGGTTCAGTATTGTTGGAGCTTGTTCCGCCACCATGCCTCCAAAATGCTAGTGGTGATTCTGCCACAGCTCTTTCCTCCACCCCGTCCTCTTCTTCCTCTATGGCCTCTTTCTCTGCATATTTCTCCTCTGAACCAGCGGTGCTCCGTAGGCGTTCAAGGGGCTATGCAAGCACTCAGGAAAAAAGATGCCATGCGGTGCTTGAGTTGGTCTGCTTAGGAGACAGGAGCCACTCTGGGGCAGAGATTCTGTCAGCTCTGCAGGGGCAGGCTCAGAGGTGGTTGATGCCATGCCAGCTTCAGCCAGGAATGTTTGTATGCGACAATGGCACCAACCTCCTCTCTGCCCTCCGACAGGGACACTTGACCCATGTTCCCTGTTTGGCTCACGTCCTGGCTTACAGGATCTCCTGAGGCAGGCCAGGAAAGTCTGTGGTCATTTCTGACGGTCATATAATTCCAGTGTTCGGCTGGCTGACATTCAAAGAAAATGCAACCTGCCCAAGAACCGCCTCACCTGTGACATGCCCACCAGGTGGAATTCAACATTGGCAATGCTTCCGCGGCTGAACACGCAGCAGAGGGCCATCAATGAGTACCTGTGTGAGTATGGCACCAGGACAGGGTCAGGGGAGATTATCTTTTTTTCGCCCCGCCAATGGCTACTGATCAAGGATGCATGCACTGTCCTGTCACCATTTGAGGAGGCCACAAGGATGGTGAGCAGTGACAGTGCATGCATCAGTGATACTGTCCCTCTTGTCTTCCTGTTGGAGCACACGCTTCGTGGAATAATGGACAGGGCACTTGAGGCAAAACAGCGGGAGGAAGAGGAGGACTTCCTTACCTCTTGAGGCCTCCTTTTCCAGATACTAGTATTCCTGCAGGCCCATCGATTGTGTCAGCATGGAGGTGGAGGATAACACTCAGCATCAGCAGCAGTCTTCAAGGGATCTTTTGCAGTCCCCAGAAACCCATGGAGTTGTACGTGGCTGGGAGGAGGTGGCTGAGGATCATGTGATCCTTAGTATCTCAGAGGAGGCAGGATCGAATGCCTCTGCAAACTTGGTGCATCGGAACAGCATACAGACGAGCATTTTCTCCTATAGTAATTTGTTCCATCGGAAAAATATAGAACATGTTCTCTATCTAAGTCCGTCTGAATTTTCGACGGAAGAAGTCCGATGGGGCATACACACGGTCGGAATATACGATAAAAAGCTCCTATTGGACTCTTTCTGTCGGAAATTCCGCTTGTGTGTACGCGGCATAAGAAAAGAAAACTGATGCAGCCACCACATCTAATGATTGGTAAGCTGCAATATATTAAATTTTTAGTTTTGGGTTTATTACCTCTTTAAGCTGGATAAGAGACCCCCTGGGAGTCCCTGACCTAGTTAACCTCTTGCCTTTTACTGTTCTTCGCCTTATTTTCCTTCTGATTTAATGTTTTGTAGATCATATTTCTTCCTCTACTTGACAATTACTGATTCTTCCTTATGCAAGTTTTAGGCCCCTTTCACATGGGGCGGATCCATTCACTGGACTCAGCCAGCTCAGCGGGAAATCGCTCTATTGATCCCCATCGAACCTGCAGATGACAGGTCTGTCTCTGCTCACTGTGCAGGGATGGACCTGTCAGAGCCCTGCTGTCCTCTATGGGAGATCAAACTAAAATGGATCCGCCTGTCCATTTTCATCTGATCCCATCCACTGAATGGATGGCGAACATATTGCCATACGTCTGTTTTGAGCAGATCTTATCGGATCAGATGGCAGGCGGGTGTCAGCGCACACATCTCCACTGACATATGCCTGCCCATACAAGTCAATGGGTGGCCCGCTCGGATCCGCCTGAAAAACAGATAGGCGGATCCGAACGGGTCTATCTTGTGAAAAGGGCCTTACAAACCTCCCATGCTGTATACGCTTTTATGTTTTGACTATGCTCTCTTCATTAACCACTTGCCGCACGCCGATGTACATCCTAAGTTTGGCGGCGGATATCGGTGTTATGGCAGCAGCTAGCTGCCATAACCCCGGTATCCCCGTTTTTGTGCGGCAGTCAGCTTTCAGATAAAAGTGGTCTCTGCAGCGGATTCGATGCAAGATCACTTTTATCGGTGGCGGGAGAGGGCCCCCCCTCCTGCCGCGATCCGGTGCCCTCCGCCGCTTACCGGAGCCGTCGGTAGCGGCGGAGGTGATCGCGTATGTCCCCTTTCTGTGCCTGGAGACGAGTGAGGCTAAGATGGCGCCCACTCGTCTCCATGACACTGCAGGGCGGAAGCGACGTCAAAACGTCACTTCCGCCCATACGTCTTAAAGGCACATTTTTTTCAATGTCATTTTTTTCAATGACTTTTTTTTTTTTTTTTTATTGCATTTTAGTGTAAATATGAGGTCTTTTTGACCCCAGAGCTCATATTTAAAAGATCCTGTCATGCTTTTTTCTATTACAAGGGATGTGTACATTCCTTGTAATAGGAATAAAAGTGATACAATTTTTTTTAAAACAGTGTAAAAATAAATAAAATCATGTAAAATAAATAATAAAAATAATTTTTTTTTTTTTTTAAAAACCCCCCCGTCCCGACAAGCTTGCGCGCAGAAGCGAACGCATATGTTAGGAGTAGCGCCCGCATATGAAAATGGCGGTCAAACCACACATGTGAGGTATCGCCACAATCATTAGAGTGAGAGCAATAATTCTAGTCCTAGACCTCCTCTGTAACGCAAAACATGCAACCTGCAGAATTTTTTAAACGTCACCTATGGAGATTTTTGAGGGTAAAAGTTTGACGCCATTCCACGAGCGGGCGCAATTTTGAAGCGTGACATGTTGGGTATCAATTTACTCGGTGTAACATTATCTTTCACAATATAAAAAAAAATTGGGCTAACTTTACTGTTGTCTTATTTTTTTATTCAAAAAAGTGATTTTTTTCCAAAAAAAGTGTGCTTGTAAGACGGCTGCGCAAATACGGTGTGAAAAAGTATTGCAATGATCGCCATTTTATTCTCTAGGGTGTTAGAAAAAAAACTATATATAATGTTTGGGGGTTCTAAGTAATTTTCTAGCAAAAAAACCTGTTTTAAACATGTAAACACCTAAATTCCAAAACGAGGCTGGCCCTTAAGTGGTTAAGAGGCTTTTTGGTTACCTGTCATCATGTTAACCTGTTTATACCTTTTGTACAGTACGATATGCTTACCTCTGATGAGTTGTCGCACACACAGTGCCATGCATGCTCAGAATAAATTAAGAGACGAAAGCTATTGGCTACTGCCCCGTTCATAGTCCCGACGTACCTGTTTTACGTCACGGCGTTCAGAGCGATCAGATTTTCAGACAACTTCGTGCGACCATGTGTATGCAAGACAAGTTTGAGCCAACATCTGTTGGAAAAAATCCATGGATTTTGTTGTCGGAATGTCCGAACAATGTCCGACCGTGTGTACAGGGCAATAGCCTTGAAAATGTTTTGCTTCAAAAGGTGTGTACCATGTTTGATATGCATCACTTATATATAGTTTTATAAAATAACACAACTGTTTATCTCACAGGGAAAGCAAACCTAAATTGCACTTTTTTGGCAGATAACTGGTCTATGTTCCAGCAACTTTAGAAATTAAGGTCAAACTAATATTGTGTTGAAACAGCCCCCCAAAACCCACTACCTGTCTATTTTTTTTACAGGTGTACATATATATTGCAACAGCAGGTATCACTGCTTCGGGATCTCATAGGAGGCCAGGAGGGACTGAGCGGACAGCACAGCGGTCACATGACCTCCCGGCTGATGTCAGAGGGTGATCCCCGCCCCATCAGCTGTAGCCCTTAGATAGGGGGAAAAGAGCGGCCAGAGCTCACGTGACCAAACAGAAACATTCTGAAATAAGGTATTTAGCAGCATAATTTTATACAAACATTTACACTGTGTAGTATAGCTTGGTAGAACTGAGGGGATGGCAGTAATCTTTCTTTGACTTTACAAACACTGTAAAAGTGTAGGAGGGGTTTACCTGACTATAGTTTCCTTCTATGGGTGTGCTAGATAAGGAGCCACCTGCATATACCACATTTATTTCATTATTCCATTAAACTTGTTTATTTCACATACAGCATGTGAAGGACTGCAGCCATGATCCTGGTATCAATTTCTACAGCTGGTGACTGGCTTTTAGGCAAAAGTTTGTTTACTGAGCAGGCAAACATCTGATCAAACCGATCTCAGTTTCATCAGATGCTTTGGAGGGCAGAGGAGGGATCTCTCAATAAAGAGTACCTGTTACATGCCCCAGCTGTTACAAGGGATTGTGTTCTTCCCTTGTAATAGCAATACATTTAAATAAAAAATTTATAAAAATGTTTTTTGGAAAATTAACAAATCAAAAAACATTTTTTTTTATTTCACATCTTTTTTCTTTAAATACTGTCACCATTGCAGTACAGTTCAGTGTCATCATATAACTGTTGTTATGGTGGTGATCAGGAAAACTGGCTGGTGACAGTATGTAAAAACATACAGGGACCAAAGCAATACACTGTTACCATAGTAAAACTGTACTACTCTGGTGAGATGATCAGGTTTTTTTTCACACACTATGCTCACGTATTTATTTATTATTTATTTCAGGTACTTATATAGCGCCATCAATTTACGTAGCGCTTTACATATACATTGTACATTCACATCAGTCCCTACCCTCAAGAAGCTTACTATCTAAGGGTCTCTAACTCACATTTATACATACTAGGGACAATTTAGACAGGATCCAATTAACCTACCAGCATGTCTTTGGAGTGTGGGAGGAAACCGGAGTACCTGGAGGAAACCCATGCAGGCACAGGGAGAACATGCAAACTCCAGACAGGTAGTGTCGTGGTTGGGATTCGAACCAGCAACCCTTCTTACTGCTAACTTATAACAATGATAATCACTGTTATAAGCAACCATTTTTTCTGAATAAAATCCACTCATTCAGTGTGTACTATTGTGATTAGCTGTGATTGGCCCTGTCTGTACCATGTGATCACAGTGACCAAACAGAGATCAACACAATAGTACACAATGAATGGTTTGAATGGAAGCCATCCATTGTGTACAATTGTCATGTGATGGGCTGGAGGATGATGAGTGGGAAGACGCCCTAGATACCTGCAAAAAGTTTCCACTAAATTGTCAGACCGCCTCACGCAGCTCTATATTATACACAGATCATATCTGACCCCTCTTCACCTTGTCAAGTACAAGCCTAATCAAAATCCACAATGCCCCCGATGTGATAGCTCTTTCAGCACCTTCTTCCACCTCCTTTGGTTATGTCCAGCAATACAAGATTATTGGTCCCAGATAGTGAAGTTCATCCATGATGAAATGGGCTCTCCTCTAACGCTATGCACTAAACAGTGCCTGCTGGGGGTGTTCCCTGACCCTGATTCGGATAAATTTCATAAAATATTTCTCCAGGAGTCGCTGTTTATTGCTAGATTACTGATAGCTAGAAAATGGTTGCAAACTGCGCCTCCAACGCTTCACGAGTGGATATCTGCTGTTAACAATGTCCTGCCATATAAAAAGGAAATTTATGCCCACGGGGGATGCCCGACCAAATATGGCAGGATATGGAACACCTGGTTAGAAAATGCCTCCACCTGTAATAGGCTGTCTGACTAACACATTTAGGGGCCGGTGAATCTTATTAAAGTATCAGAATCTGGTTATGTGATGTCCCCCTATTGCACAATTGCTCAAATGTATGTAATATGACAATCTGTATATGAATGTTCTGCTCAATACTTCCGTCATGCAGTTGTTTTTACTGTAACCCGAACAAAATGTCACTGTACCATGGATTTATGTAACCTGTATGTAATTTGCTCTTCAAATAAAAACACCTCGTTAATTGGAAAAAAAACAATTGTCATGTGATCTGCTGTGATTGGTCACAATGATCACGTTACTTGCAGTGGCCTGGTAAACTGAAACGGCAGTGGACCGGTACACAGCAGGACACAGCAGGTGGCAAAGCAGGTGACAAATTGCGTCGAAGTGCAGCACGTGGGGCGGGAGCTAGTCATGATCCTGGGAGGATGTCATATGACATCCACCCAGGATGGGAGAGCTCCCACATTTCCGTCATATTAAAATAGGCCATGTAGAATGTGGTCATTTTCATTGATGCTCTCTTCCTTTGTTTAATGCAGTATATGTGGGGCTTCTTGCTCAGGTTGTTGTTCGGATGGTGCTGACTACATCACTTCATAAGGCTTTTGAAATGTAAGTGTTTCACTGATGTAGTGATGTAGTTTCATTGGTGTTTAGGCAGGGTTGCTAACAAATTTAGTTTGCCAGGTAGTCATTGTCCTGGCTAATTGTTAGAAGATCCACTGATTCCTCTCTAATTCTGGAATTGCTGCACCCTTTCTTTTCTGTCACTAGGTGGCACTGTGGTTGGTGACATTAGATCGGCAAGGGCATAGTAAGACCAGATTATGAATGGATGGGGTGTCTTAGCTAATTGGCAGGGGTTTCTTTCATCCTTTAGCCTGCTGGGAGAGCCTATTTATTTGGGTGGAGTCAGGTGATCGGGGTTCTGTGCCACCTGGACAGCTGTCTAGGTGGACATGTGTTATGTCACCCCAGGTTGCTAGTCCGGAAGCCAGAGGCCTTTCCCAGGGACACCTGGCTGCTAGGCTGCCTGAGGCTGGAGGCCTTTCCCTGTATAGCTTTCTACCTATAGTGTCTCGGAGTCTGCCAATTACCATTACATCTACCTAAGGGTGTCCTGGCCCTAAGCCGCTCTCCCACAATTCTTGTTAAGAGACAATAAATCTCTTGTTCGCATTCAAAAAGTGAATGTTGCCCATCATTTCTTCTTGCATTACACCCACCATGCCTGTTAACCCACTCTACAAGGAAGGATTTCAGCTCTCCCTGACTCTGGAGGTCACCATCAGGCCTCTAGAGGTCCGAGAGGTCACTACACTAATAATTACAATTCTGCTCATTGTTAACTTATTGGTGTCTGAATGCAAAATGTTATAACCCTTTTGAGACTCACTGTAGTAGACAAATATACTGTCCTTAGCACAAGGTTCCCATGCTGTACACTTTTCATTAGGTACATGTACGTATGCTTTTCTTCATGTGTTTCAGGTCAGGTTTCTTTCCATTGCAAAGGTCACTTTACTGCACTTCAGCTGATACAGTTCATCTGTGATTTTTCCTTTAGCCAGTATGTAGCTTCGGTTCTGATAATACCTCTGAATGTCACTGAGTATTATTGATTGGTGAGCTTTTTTAATGACAGCAGGTTACTTTTAAGAGCAGGAACATATAGTCCATTTTTCATAGGTATCTTTTTGGTGACTGTTTAGCATACAAGGGAGTGTATATATTTTCACTTTTCCTCTGTGATCATATACTGTCCATTTCATTGGAAGGACTTTTTTTATGTTACCTAACACTGGATTTTGCACCTATTTCATTATATCATGTTCATATGATTGATTGTTTTTACATTTTTTATGTTATTTTGCTCATATTTCATTCACTGCATGTTTAATTGTTTCCATGCCACATCATATACCATATGATAATTCATGATTGATCAGGATTTAGTGCCGCTTCTTACTTATATTGATATACTGTCCATTAGCTGTTGTAATTATTTCTGTTTCACTTTGATCAAGTTGAGTGAAGATTTTTTTATCAATGATCAAATGACTTGTAGCTCCAGAATCAGTGCTTTAGAGTGCAAAAAGTCCTCATGCAAAAAGTGCAAAATAATCAGGTGTATAGAATCCGCATTAAATGGCATGAAGAAATCTTCATCATGAAAAAGTGAAAATTTTTGAACTGTGTAGAAACCAAACAATCTCTTATACACAAGCACATTTTGACTTCTTGTAAAGAGGGAGTCGAAGTATTCTGTTAGTAGCAATCATATTTGCTTTCTGGCCTTTTTCTTTTGCAGGGACTGTTCTTCTGTAACTTTTAATTGTATTTGTATCCACAGCAATATTTAGGTATTGGACACATGGCTGGTCCCTTTCTTATTTTATTGGAAAACAGTAGGAATACAGGGACAAAAAGTTACATTATAATTTCCTAATGAGTAATTTTTGACCTAATCTTCTAATGAGTTTATATTTAAAGCAAAAGAAGTTTTATTTATGGAATGTGCACCAATTCCCAAAAGTAGTTCCTGCACTACTTTTGGCGACTTCAGGTGCGATTTCAATAGACATCTGTGCATGAACCCGCAAAGATGTCTTTGAAATTGCTCCCGAAGTCGGACTGACACGTGGGTTTGAAATCGTTCAGCTGAACTGGCACGATTTCAAACCCAGATCAGTGTAAACCTAGGCTAAATCAACATTAACTGTTTTTAATCCTTATGCTGTTAGCATTAGTAAATAGATAGGAAAGTATATCATATTTGCTTGTTTTAAACCGTTTTATTCACATTTCTTCAGTTACTTCCTGGTTTCCATGCCTAGGCAAATGATGTCAGACATCCCAGAAATCTTCAGGAGGGAAGGGGGGGGGGGGGTTTCTCAGCTAAGCACACCCTCCTGCCTACATGCTTGAGCATGCAGATGGATCCCAGAAAGTAAATGTTACATGAATCATCTGCCCTTACTCAAGATGGCCACAGCCAGAAATGCTAGGGAGTGCTTTTCAAAGTGGTTCCTCAGCGAAATAAAGTGTGGAGACGTGGATGGTTGGGTGAGTTTTCTTTGAATATTAAAAATTAATCAAATAGCATTTTTGGTTTGTGGTTCTTATGCCGCATACACACGAGCGGACTTTCCGGCATACTTGGTCCGGCGATCTTTCCGACGGACTTTGTAGCATAGGTGCGCCGGACTTACAAACGGACGGACTTGGACACACACGATCACTCCAAAAGTCCAATGGTTTTGAACGCGGTGACATACAGCATGTACGGCGGGACTAGAAAAAGGAAGTTCAAGCCCCACTACGCCACCCTTTGGGCTCCTTCTGCTAATCTCGTTTTTATCTTGTGTTAGTAGAAGTTTGGTTAGAGACGATTTGCGCTTTTCACACTTCAGCTTATTTCGAACGTTTTCTGTGGTTCAGTTTGTGCTTGTGAGGTTTGTATCTGCTTTTCAGTGCGTGTTGGTCAGTTCGTAACCTGCCTAGCAGGCCGTTCTGGTCCGCCCGTTCCTGATCTTCAGGTCGCTCTTCATAGGCCTTGCTGTTCTTTAGTGCGTTTGTTCTAAGTTTGTTTGACCAGCCGACCGTTTTGAAGCCATGGTACGTGGACGTACTCGTTCTTGAGTTTGTGCTGCGTGGGGACTTGGTGTTGGGGTTAATACTTTGACCCGAGTTCAGTCCATGAACAGGGCGAGGAGGAGTTAATGGACGAAGAATTGGTTGCGCCAGCGTGACCAATTCTCGCACATGCCTTTGCTCCGTGACATCCGTGAGAATAATCCTGAGGATTTCAAGAATTTTCTCAGGATGACGGACCCCGTTTTTGAACGTCTGCTGGCTATGCTGACCCCTTTTATCTGCAGGCAGGATATCTGCATGAGGCAAGCCATCACTGCGGAGCAGAGGCTAGTTGCCACTTTACCTTACTTGGCGACTGGGAGAAGTCTTCAGGACTTGAAGTTCTCGACAGGCATCTCCCCCCAGGCTCTGGGGATCATAATCCCAGTGACCTGTTCTGCTATTATTCAGGTCCTGCAGAAGGACTATATGAAGGTAAGTTTTATCCTTTAACCTTACATGATATGTATTTAATGTTTGCTAATGTATTGTCTAAATGTCCTCGATACCTAAATTCCCATGCTTGGAATATGCTGTGAATGTCCCCTTTATCTTCATGCATGCCTGTTTTTTTACATTAATCATTTTTTGGCCTACATGCATATTCACCTTCAATAACCTCCCCACCGTGAAATCCTGGGTCCATTTATACCTCTAGCCTATAGTTCCTTGAACAATGTATATTGTCAGCTCCATTGTACTGTTTTACCCTCCCCCACCCTCTCAAATGTTTGCAACTGCCAGGTGTGTTTTTTTGCCCAAATTAGAACCCCTCCCCCACCCTCTCAAATGTTTGCAACTGCCAGGTGTGTTTTTTGCCCAAATTTGAACCCCTCCCCCACCCCCTCAAATGTTTGCAACTGTCAGGTGTGTTCTTGGCCCAAATTATAACCCCTCCCTAACCCCCTCAAATGTCTGCAACTGTCAGGTGTGTTCTTGGCCCAAATTAGAACCCCTCCCCCCACATACAAATTGATCAATGGTCCATCAGAGGGGGTGAGTAATCTTATAAGTGGGCCTTATGTTTTTCTAATTTTTTATAAAAATAACACATATTAATATTGTTCGACCGCTGTTGTTCAAGAATGTTTTTGTGTAATCTGATATCAAAGTTATGTTTAAAAGTACTTATATTTTTTTTTTCTTGTTTGACTCCACAGTTTCCTTCGAACACACAGGAATGGCAGACTGTGGCCTCCCAGTTCGCTGACTATTAGGACTTTCCCAACTGTGTCGGAGCGATCGATGGGAAGCATGTCTGCATTGTGCCACCACCCCATTCAGGGTCTTATTACTATAACTATAAGGGGTTTCATAGTGTAGTTTTGATGGCGGTGGTCTCAGCACAATTGGACTTTATGTTCGTGGGCGTGGGGAAGAACGGCCGGATGTCGGACGGAGGAGTCTTTGCACAGACCGAGCTGTGCCAGCGTCTCCAGACTGGTGGCCTGGGATTGTCACCTGATAAACAGAACGTGGATGGACTCCCCTCAGTTTTCATCGCTGATGAAGCGTTTGCTCTCGGCGAGCACTTGATGAGGCCATTCCCCCAAAGGGTCCTCACCCCTGAGAGGAGGGTATTTAATTACCGGCTGGCCAGAGCAAGAAGAGTTGTGGAGAATGCCTTTGGGATTCTGGCCAGCCGGTTCTATTTGTTCCTCTCCGCAATAAATCTTGCAGAATACAAGATCAATTATGTAATCATGGCTTGCTGCATAATTTTTTGAGACATCATTCATTGGCATGTCTTACGTCAGTTGGGCCTGAGGCTGGACTTAATGGTTAAGGTCCACTCACAGGACTGGATAGTGGCCGTATTGGCTTGGCCCTCCAAATGCCGTAGAGTGCGTGACAGATATGTCAATTATTTTAATGGTCGGGGGGCCATTGCAATGCAACAAGAGCTTTAATCTTTTATTTAAAAAAATAAAAAAAATTTTGGCAAAAATCTCTTGCTTTGATTCTTGTTTGCATTTAGTTTTGTCTGTCTCCTAGTGCACTTGTAGTGGCAAGTGCATTTCCCTTTAGTTAATAAGGTCCTTTGTCACTGTAACCACACAAAAAAATAACAATCTGTTATTGATCAATAATAAGCCACACACATTGTAGTAGTAAAAACATTTTACTGTGTGCACTTTGAAAGGTGCATTTTGTTTGAACGTGTTTATGTTTTTTTTTTTTTTTTTTTTTTAGGAAAAAAAATATATATATATATATATTTTTTAGTTTAGGCATATTTGTTAAAAATATTCATTGTTTACAAAATTAGGCTTGACAACAGGGTTTTTAAAAACATAAGAACAAAAAATAACAGGAACTTACAAAGTTCAACATGTTAATAATGGTGCTGATGATGTCACCCATGTAAAACAAAAAATTTTCAGATGCTCACAATTTGGGAGTAAAAAAGGTTCACGTTAACATGTGCTATCTCCCATCATGGGGGAGCAATGGACGTGTTTTGTGTGTGCAATCCCTTTGTTCCTCTCACAAACTAACATTATTCTGATGAAGGGGTTGCAAACACAAAACAAGTACATTGATATCCCCTGATGGAAGATAGCACATGATGACACACCGTATGCATCTGCTAAACTTTTAGATTAGTATTTAACAACTTCAAACATTTAAAAAAAATAAAACTTGACAATGAAATGAAGAACATGATTGATGTTTTTAGGCAAAAAGTTATTAGATTCTGCCCAAAACATCAATCATGTTCTTCATTTCCCGTTGCATGGTGTCCAGCCGATTTCTCATGCTGTCAATTTGGCCATTCCACACCATTATCTGCCCAATTAGTCTTTGTGCACTGTCTGTGCTAAATGGCTCCGCCGCTTGGCCTTCCACAACCAGAACATCACCTAAAATGTGTGGATAAAAAAATTTATAAAAATATGCACGCCTAAATAGATTAACTTAAGCTGGGGTGTCAGTCACTCACTTGGTGGGGTGGAAATATCGCACACTTCCTTCACCTCTCCTTCCTCCAGCTCATCGGGTGGGCGTGGTCTTGGGTTGGGGCTTGGGCTAATTGCTGCCTGAGGCTGGTGACTTGGGGGGGTCCTGGGATCCTCGGACTGTTGTCTGAGTCTTTTCTCCCCTATGAGAATTAAACAAAAGGTATAGTTAAAACACAGTGATATTTCAGTCATGAAAAAGGAATATGAAACATTGGTTAGAAGTTGGAGACAATTGTCATTTTGTTTCCAAAAAAAATTTGAAGACAGGATTAAAATTCACTCTGACAAAAAATGCAAAACAATACACATTTTCATGCAAGTTTCACAGATGCAGACACCTCAATTATCCCCTATGTGTATTAGCCTCAAAAATTGTATCTGGTGTCACATGGTACACTAGTGCTCGTGAGTCCAGATGTGGAAACATCTGCTGTGTCTTGTCCTTATTACACTGAATCATTTTTGAAGAAGCATTATAGTTTCAAACACATCTACACAACATCACCACATTTTTGGAATACGACAAATTATCAAGACCTAAATGTATGTCCAACCCTGTACCATCGTATTTGGCGAAAAACAATTTCCTTAGTATCATATGTATATTCAAAAGAACAGTCTTTACGAACATTGCTGTATAAACGAAAAGCATATGGATCAGCATGCAAGTTAAGTATCTCAATAGGAACACACAACAAGTACTTACTTTTTTAAGCAGCTTCTTTATTCGCCAATATTGTTTAGGGTCCCTAGTTTTGAGGTCAGACCACCGCTTCCTCAATTGTTCTTTAGCCCGTTTAATACCAAATTTTTTGTCAAGAGCGGTGACAACTGAGGCCATTATTTTGTCCTTCCGCATATTGGGTCGTGTGTTCGGTCCTTTTTTGCCATCATAGTCCTCCCTTCTCAATATGGACACCATCTCCACCATCTCTTCAACGGCCATGTTGGTGGCCTTATATCGCCTCCTGGATCTGGATGGTTGTGGCTCCGGGCTTTCCTCCGCGCTACTTGCAGATAATCTCTCTGCCATCTTTCTCTGTATACTCCCACTGCGCAACAAAGAGTGAAGGGGCGGGGACAAATCATACTAAAGAACGTCAGGGGTGGGCGACGCAGGCGTAGCATGACACATGCGCAGTGTATATAAAGCTATTACGCTGGCCTACGTATGTCCGAGCAGAATTAGCGAGCGTCAGAAATGAAGGTAAGATTAATCGTGGGTGTGTGCTTGGTCAATGTGTTTGGTGTGTGTGTGTATATGTGTACCGTAGCTTCATTGTTATGCAATAGAGTTTGTTTGTCAGCTTACCTGTCTCCATGTGTTCATCTCTAGAGACCAGCTGACCCTCACCTGACTGCTTTTGTAAACTCTCCTCTAGCATGGCTCTACCCCAGTTCCTATCAGGGAACCCTATATTAACCTGTGCACTGCAAGCCAGCAGTGCTGATCAACCATTGTGTGTTAGATTTCGTTTGTACTTGCTGTGTTTCCTATGTCTGATTCCAGTTCCCGACTTTGGCCTGTTCTTAACTATTCCTGTCTGCTCGTGACCCTGACCTTTGGCGTGTCCCCGACCATCCCTGTTTGCCTGTGACCATGAACCTTGGCGTGAACTCTGTTGTCCTTGTCTGCTTGTGGCCCCGACCTTGGCTTGTCCCTTACTTTCCTTGTTGTTCCAGCCTGCTGCCTCCTTCCTCTTCTCCTGTAGTCTACCGTGTGCGTGAGCTGTGAGACCCTGGGGGCCGTGACCTGGAGCCAGACTGCAGTGCAGTCCATCCTCACCACTAGAGGATCTGGTGAACACCTGCTGGCTCTTAGACTCCGCACCCTGGGCAATCTATGCTCTAGCTCCCAGTGGGATCTGTGTCAGTGATCCAGTAGACCTGCTTCCTGAACCTCCCAGGGTTCAATCCGCAGCAGTTGGTCCTAGGGTCCACTACCTAGCGGTGCACTTCTGACTCTCAGCAAAAATTAATCTCTTTAAGGATGCTGAATTTTTGACACGTTTCATTGATCCGTATCAAGAAAAAAGAAACCTGTGGGAGGTCAAGCACCCATTATATTTTAATAGAGATGTATGGAAGGCAACACTGGGCACACTTTTGGAATTTGTGAAGACTTGAGTCCCCCAGGCAGACCTTAAGTTTGTTGACAGTAAAATTGGTATCTTGCGCAATATGCACAGGCGGGAACACAATAAGATCCAGGAGTCCCGCAGTTCAGGAGCAGCAGCAGACCAGGTTTATGTCCCAAAGCTGTGGTACTACCAAAAACTGTGATTTCTGGATGACCAGACAGAAGCAAGGCAATCACTTTCGACCCTTCCCTCCACCCTTCCCTCCAGCCTTCCCTCCACCTCCACCCTTCCCTCCACCCCAGCTGAGGAGTCCCAGGAAGAACTGGGCCCTTTCATCCTTGATAAAGTGGATGCACTCAGCTTCAGCCAGGTATACTTTTTTTGTGAATTTGGGATTGTGTAGATATTAATGATGTAAACGTAAAAAATTTTGAAGTGCTTGACCAAAAATGACTTCATCACAATTATTAATATGTAGACATATCACTAGACAGTAGTGGCCAAAAATATACTTCAAATATTGGTGAGCAGCTACAATACTGGTGGGGTCAAAAGATAGCCTTTACTATTTGTTTAGAATTATATTTGCAAGTCACGAGCTGAAAATTGTGTGTGATTGTGTAACCCAAAATTACAACTACCGGTATGTCTCTTTTTTTTACCCAGGATGAGCTCAGCCAGGAGGAGGCCGTGCCCAGAGGTATAGAGGAGGAGGCCTTGCCCAGTGGGAGAGAGGAGGAGGCCGTGGCTGGACCCAGTAGAAGCCTCACGGAATGTCAGGTGCCTCCCCTCCGCATTACCACAAAAAGGCCCAGGAAGATGACCAGAACAGAGGAGGAATCACTAGCCATCATTCGGGAAGCCAGCCAAATCATGAGCACACCACCCAATGCTGAAGAGGCCTATGAAACATATATGGCCACCAGGTTGCTAGAACTAGAAAAGGGGCAACGCCTCCTCTGTGAGGGTCTTATTTTTCAAGCATATCAGAAGGGCTTGAGAGGGGAGCTTACTCAAAAAACCTATATAGCAGATGAAGCCACTCCTCCTGCTGCTCCTCCTCCTCCTGCCCCAAGTACACCACCAGAGGCACAGCCTCCAAGGAAGGCTACAGAAAAGTGTGGAGGGAACGCTGCAGGGCAGCGTGCAGGGAAGGCTCCACAGAAGAGTCGAAGGTGATTGCCTGGCTTCTGTCTGGTCTGACTTCTGACTGTGCTCCCTAGTCGCAAGATACCAATTTTATTTTCCAAAAACTTGATGTGTCTCCTGGGGGACAAAAGGCTTCACACATTCCAAAAGTGTCTCCAGTGTTGCCTTCCTCATTTCTTTTTTACCAAAATAAACAGATTTTTTCTTTACCTTACATTATTAACTATGTGTTTTGATTCAAAAAGGACATTTGGTTTGTGAGTAGGCAGGTACAGGTCAAAAAGACTATGTGGGTTATTTACAAAAGGCTAAATCATTTGGCAATTCAAGTACAAAGTACTAGTGCAAAGTGCACTTTATAAATTGCACTGCAAGTGCACTTGTTGGAAGTGCAGTCGCTGTAAATCTGAGGGAAAGATCTGAAATGAGGGGAAGCTCTGCTGATTTTATCATGCAATCATGTGCAAGAGAAATGTTTTTTTTGGGGGGGGGGTTCCTTGCATATGCCCCTTGGATACACAGCGAATGCACTTCCAAATGCTCTTTCAGTGCAATTCCAAGTAAAATTTGCACTTGTAGTGAAAAATTATTTTGCCTTTTGAAAATAACCCCCCTATGTCTAATTAACAAGGGACACCAACCTCATTAAGGTTCATTAAAACAATAATATATATTAAGGTTATTGTGGTAACTTGAAACTCCAAAATAAATAAATAAATAAACTAACATTTTGTATAATTTAGCACACATTGTAAAATAGATATTGTTTAAATCTAAAAAAATAAAGATGAGTCCAAAAAATAATTTTCTACTTTATTTCTGGAGATCTGGCTTTTAAAAACTATAATATTAGTCATGACATGAGGATAAATCATGAAGAAAGTTGTTTGTGAGAACTCTGTGTGAATATAAGCAGCAAAACAACTTAATTTCTCTCGCATTATAAAGAAAAAAAGAATGCGCTGTATTAAAAGATCACAGAAGAGGAATGTGCTAGCTTCAATACGAAGGATAGTTTTACCAGACCGAGCGCTTTCGTCTTGTACTTGCTTCAGAGCATGCGTCAGTTTTGGTCCATCGGACTAGCACACAGACGACCGGTTTGTACGCTAGAAAGCCGAGTCCATCGAATAGATTTGAAACATGTTCTTCTTTTGCAGGGACTGTTCTTCTGTAACTCTTAAATTGTATTTGTACTTGCAGTATTATTTAGGTATTGGACACATGGCTGAGCCCTTTCTTGTTTTATTGGAAAACAGTAGGAATACAGGGACAAGAAGTTACATTATAATTTCCTAATGAGTAATCTTTGACCTAATGAGTTTATATTTAAAGCCGAAGAAGGTTTATTTATGGAATGTGCAGCGACCATATGGGAGTCATCATGTCTAATGACTGCTCTGGACAGTTATGTAATAGATTAGAAAGAATAGGCCATGGGAGCAAATGGTGCAAATTACTACATGACAGTATGACAGTGCATCGGGGGGGGTGATGGTGGATGGAGGGATCTGTTTTGTTAAGTTTCGATAATTCCAAAAAGGTTAAAGAGATATTATAGGTACAGGCACCGTGTACAATCAACAAAAATTCAAGAAATAATATGAAGCTTCAAATCATTTAACAGAAAAGTGTTCTATACATAAGGATTATTAGAATTCCGGAAAAAGCAAATGCATAAGATATGGAAGGTATGTTACTGCCAGCTACATAGTGTTAGGCAAAAAGGTTTGTGTACATTGGATATGAGAGCATTTTGGCCACATTAAAGTGAAACTTCAGTCACTTTTTCATCTTTCCATCTTTTAAACCGTCTGCCCTTGTTGTTTTAACTTTGGATAGTAAAACATTTTTTTTTCTGCCAGTAAATACCTTAGACAGCCCACTTCCTGTTTCTTATCTGGAAAAAAGCCTAGGGTTATGACATCAGGCACAGCTCTCTCTCTCTCACTCTCCTGAGAGTTTGCCAGGAAGGGAGAGGGGATGAGACACAAGAGGGCCAATGAGAGCTGCAGGGTGTGCCTCTGGGTGTCTGTCAGGGCTGGACTGGGACAAAAATTTGGCCCTGGACTTCTTCCAGACTGGCCCACTTTAATTTTGCAGACATGCACAAAAACAGCATATAAACTATACGCAATTGCTCGAGGTGCACCCTCCCAGGATTGCCCTGCAAAGTGGGCAGTGGGTCCTGCTGGGAGCCGGCCACTGACCTGTGGGCCCTGCAAGGAGCTGGCCACAGGCCATGGCCATCTTCCAGCAGGACCCACAGTGTTTAGGCCTTTTTTGAGGTACTGGGTGGGCACTGGGGCAGGGTAAATGGAGGGGTGGATAGATGGGATTTGGGGTCAGCTGGCCCTGGGGGTGTCAGGGTCTTTCACCTCAGCAATGCCTTCACCCCCCCTGGGAGCTTGAGCGTGTGGACTACAACTCCCAGAATGCAACAGGGTGCAACAGCTAGCTGGCGGCCATGCCCCCCAGTGAACTGACACTGACAGCTCCAGCAGAGCTGGCTCTGGCCACTCACACATAGCCTCCTGATCCATGTTCCTGAGGACAGGCCAGTGCAAGAATTTTTGTGTACTTAGGCAACGGTGCATTTTACCACCCCCCCACCCCAAGGCAACTGGATACATCCCTGACTGCCACTGTCGTCCTATGCATACAGAAAGAGCTCCCCTTTACCATCAGAGACCCCACTTACAGAATGAGCCCCCCTTTATCATCAGATCCCCCACTCACTGAAAGAACCTCCATTTACCATTAGATCCCCACTCACAGAAATTACCCCCTTTACCATCAGATCCTCCACTCACAGAAATAACCCCCCTTTACCATCAGATCCCCCACTCAGAGAAATAACCCCCCTTTACCATCAGATCCCCCACTCACAGAAAGAACCCCCCTTTACCATCAGATCCCCCACTCACAGAAATAACCCCCCTTTACCATCAGATCCCCCACTCACAGAAAGAACCCCCCTTTACCATCAGATCCTCCACTCACAGAAAGTACCCCCCCTTTACCATCAGATCCTCCACTTACAGAAAGAACCCCCCTTTACCATCAGATCCTCCACTCACAGAAAGAACCCCCCTTTAGCATCAGATCCCCCACTCACAGAAAGAACCCCCCTTTAGCATCAGATCCTCCACTCACAGAAAGAACCCCCCTTTAGCATTAGATCCCCCACTCACAGAAAGAACCCCCCTTTAACATCAGATCCCCCACTCACAGAAAGGACCCCCCTTTACCATCAGATCCCCCACTCACAGAATGAACCCCCCTTTAACATCAGATCCCCCACTCTCAGAAATAACCCCCCTTTAACATCAGATCCCCCACTCACAGAAAGAGTTCTCCAGCAGCGCTGGAACTATACATGGTGGAGAGACTGTGGGGAAAGAAAGTGTAGCTGCAGCAGCGGAGCACACAGATCACAATATACCTGTCAGATGAGAACCAGGAAATGGAGGTTGGCGTGGCGGCTCCCTGTGCATGGTGTCCCAGTCCTGCACATGTCCTCCAGGCTCCACTAGTTTCGGCTTCAGCTCAGAGGAGGTGGGTGGAGTTAAGTACTAGGCGCGCACAGAGTTAAATCCTCCTCCGCTCTGTATTCTGGGGCATCGCTCTGGTGACGTCACTGGTTGCTACACACCAGGCGGCAAGGAGGCTAGCAACCATTCCGGGCAGTGAGCCAGCAGCTGTGGAACTACAACTTAAAGCGGGTCTCGGCTGGCCTGCCCAGCCAGAACAAGTGACAGTCGGTAAAGCGGTGATGGTGGCCTTTTTAGGGGGCATCAGATCGGCACAGGGGGCAATCCAGGGACAATGTATTGTCCAGGAATGAAAGGATCCTGTCACTGAAACCGGCCCACTGAGCCATCGGCCCACCGGGAAAGTCCCGGTAGTCCTGATGGCCAGTACATGCCTGGTGTCTGTGTAAATCCAGGAAGTGAACAAGTAGCAGCTTCAGCTACCCAGTTAAAATGGCTGCAGCCAGACTTAGTGGAGGGAGATTTCTGCAGCATATTTGGCAAGTACAGACTCACAGTATATATAAAATAATATGCAAAGTATTTGGAGGAAAGCTTCAGAATGGCAAAGATGTTTTTATTACAAATTATGTAAGCAGACTGCAGTTCCTCTTTAAATAGATTCCATCAAGTATTTATATGCCCTGTGTAAAATTATTTTATTCTTTTTTTTTTCTCAATGAAATGTGCGTACGTCAGTCTAAAAGGCCTCCTAAAGATAAAATATATATATAAAAAAAACTGAATAAAAGTGAACAAACTTTAAACAGAAAACAACAACACAGTTCACAAGGGCAAGAAATACAGCGTTTTGGATAACAATTACCGTACTTTACCTTACACCTGGAGAGCCACAGGTCACACCAGTAAGTAGGGAGAAGGCATAAACCTCAGTAACTTCAATCAATGGGCTATATCCACGTGTATCCAAGCGGTCTGGGCTAATGAGGCTGCACAGTATGTCATAAAATAAAATGCGGCTGTCCTCAGTTAGAACTTCAGTTTCACCATCACCTACTATCTGAATATCAGAAAAAGAGGATCATAGGTTATGTTAGAATTCACTGCGGAATGTTTGTACTGCTAGGCTATTATTTTAGATTCATACTTGACATTTATCCTACAACACCTCATCACAGAAGACATGATTTCTCCATTGTACAGTCAGCAGGATGAGAGTTAACAAGCCTGAAACAACTATAGGCAAAGCTGGATAAATAGCTCCATATTTTAAGCTGTATCTAAGCTATTAAACCAGTTGTTGTTAGTGTACATCTAGAGACTTGGGCATGATTTGCTGACTTTGCTGCTTGTTACCCCAACACTTATATTAAAAAATGTGGCTGGTAGTGGCGCCTGAAGTGATATTAAATCGTATAGCTGCCCCTTTAGGAAAGTATGAACTTGATTAGTAAATAAAAAAAGGTAAAGGAGTTGGTGCTACAAATTAGCATACATAAAATAGTTCAACATAATAATGGTGCAAATGAACCATGTGCAAATAGCAAACTAGTAAAGTCCAAAGTGACAATCCCAACACCCTAAACATATATAATATTCTGGCTCCGACGTACGTTTTTCCTGGTGACTCCAGTACAGTGAAACGTACATCGGATCAGGGATTCATCATTTCTGGGTCCCATATGTGACATCCAACTAACTAGTATATCCAGAACGAGGCATGGATCGCACGCTGCCACGAGCCTGATATACCCATCCGCACATGCTGTAGACACCTTAGTGCCGGAAATGGCACAGTCACATGTGAGTGCAACTTTTGTTATAGTTTTTAATCATTTTAATAAAATGTACTACACCATAAGAGCTCTTCTTTGTGTCCCTGGTGGAGTCTGTTGCCACATCCTCAGCCTTGTCGGAGGGGGTCCCACAGTGGAGAGATATTTACCCAGAATCTATCTGGTTCATTCAAATAAAAGCGTATTCTGACCTACCATAAAAAGTGGTCAAACACCTTTGATGAGTTGTCATCTACCTAATGAGCACTCGTGGTGAAACATTTACTTGAAGACACATCAAACCAGAAGATTATATAAGTTTTAGGATGTTGGGATTGTCACTTTGGACTTTACTAGTTTGCTATTTGCACATGGTTCATTTGCACCATTATTTATGTTGAACTATTTTATCTATGCTAATTTGTAGCGCCAACACCCCAACACTTATATTCCTTGTATGAGAAAGTATCCTGTTCTCTTTGTATTGCTTCTTTTGTGTGAAATCCCTGGTGTTCCTGCCAGCACCTCTGCTTTTCTATTATAAACAGACCACACTAAGCAGGAGAAGTAGCCTGTAGCTATGCTGGGAACTCAGTATGCTCTCCTCCAATGATCAGACTTGTTCTGACATGCCCCCACTGCACAGCCATTCACTGGGAAGCTCAGTGTGCTGCTGCTTCTCTCCCCCCACCCCAGCTCTTATGCAGCTGAGAACAGAGGGAACAGGATCACTTATAAAAAATGTATTTATAATGTTTTTATATCTATACACACATGTTTTGCATTTCACTTCTATTTCAAGCTGGATGGGTTGTTTTACAAGGTGATCGTTTACAAACACTTTAATTATCTACATTAATTAGAATGGAAATAAACATTTTTTTTTTTTATGTATGATTGACGCCATGATATGGAAACACAAAATCTTGACAAAGCAATGTTGTGAATCACACTCGGCATTAAAGCATCTCTGTAATGAGAAGGAAGGTGGCAGTTTCTTCCTTGTCAATGCACCCACTGCCCTGACCCACCACTGAAGCTAAATTTAAAACAAGGTACAGGAGAAGCAGACCTAGCCATGGACATCTCACAATCAAAAGTTCTATGCAGGGGTATAATAATATATGAGAATATATTTTTTTCTTAATTCTCCTTTATTCTAAATATTACACAGTCTGAAAGTTCGGCTCTTCTATTAGATATTTACTGTTTGTTCTTCCTGTGCCATGTATGATTTACCCATTGAAGTCAACTTTAATCTGAGAAACAGAGCGCAACTAACAGACGTACCAAGCCTAATTTTAGGTCTAATGTATGTTTATATTAGGTATCATCATAAAAGACATAATCCCTGATTCAAAATCGATACGATGCTGTGGTGAGGAAGAGAGTGCTAGTTCTATTTTTCAACTTGCTGGGAAATCTCCAAGTAACCCGGGCAAGCTACAAGGTGTTAACTACATATTGCTTTTGTCAATTAGTAACATGGGATACACCTGCAGGTCCAAGTGCTACAATTAATTGATAGGTGTCTCCCTGCCCTTTATTCCAGGGAAGACATCCGCCCATCTGTGATTATTCTCCCTAGGCAATCTATGCATCTACCCTTAAAAGGAAACTGAAATTCGAAAAATCATTATGGTACTTGTTTTGTCTATTACATTTCTTGTTTTGTGTCTACACTTTTTTTTTATATTACTTTGTAAGTTTTCATAGAACAGGATAAACAAATGCAAAGCAAAGAAGTTGTAGTGTTAATATTGTTAATATTGTTATTTAAATACACATCAACTTTACAAAGCAAAGCTAAATCCAATAAATGCAATTATAACAAAGAAATGTGAAATTGCGATGATACCTTTTCCATGATAGCCATCGTTGCACCAAGTTGCTCTTGTGAGAATTCAGAGCCAGCCTTATTGCTAAGAGTCTGCAGAACTCTGCTCAGTGTGCTCTCATCATAGGGTTGAATGAGCTGATCAAGTAATCCCCAGGTAGACTGGGATGAGGGGTCTGACACAATGGTAATGTTGGCAGTTCCATACAGTGGATCTATTTTGGCACCTCCGGAGGGGTTCATAAGTAAGACCTGGAAACACTTTGGGTAAGGGTTGAGAGAAGCAGTCTCTGGAGTGAGGGTAATATCCAGTACAACAGTCCTTTGCCCAGACTCAAATGTGAGTCTACCTTCAGAGCTGACAAAATCCTGGCCTGCAACAGCTGGATAAATTACTGTATGACCAATCACTTCAGATCGTTTTAGTTCCTTAATAAAAAATAAATTAAACAAATTAAAATTTCATGCAAAATATATCACAATGGTTTCCCCTTCACATGGTCAATATCTAAACCCGACTAGTTTAAAATGCAGTACAAGATATATAATATGCTTCAACCAGCACAAAAAAGGATGTGATATCTAAAAGACAACATATGGTCAAATTAAAGATTATTAATAACAGAACCATAAGGATATACACTGGTCAACCATAACTTTATGACCAATGACAGGTTAGGTAAATAACATTGATTATCTCGTTACAGTGGCATCTGAAAGTCAGTGGGACATATTAGGCAGTAAGTAGACATGTTGTCCTTGCAGCTAATGTGTTGAAAACAGAAAACATGGGCCTCACAGTCTGTTGTTTATGGGGCTGTGTAGCTGCAGACTGGTCAGGGTATCCATGCTAACCATGGGCATGCGAGTATTAGAACTGGACCACAGAGCAATGGAAGAAAGTGGCCTGGACTGATGAATCACGTTTTCTTTTACATCATGTTGATGTCTGAGTGCGTGTGTGTCGCTTACCTGGGGAAGAAATGTAACCAGGATGCAGTATGGGAAGTAGGCAAGCTGGTTACGGCAGTGTAATGCTTTGGGCAATGTTCTGATGAAAAACCTTGGGTCAGCCATCCATGTGGATGTTACTTTGACAAATATCACCTACCTAAACATAGCTGCTGATCAAGAGCACCATTTCCTAGAAACAGTATTTCTTGATGGCAGTTTAAGAATGGTTTGAGGACCACAACAACAAGCTTGATGTGTTGACTTGGCCTGCAAATTCTCCTAATCGCAATCCAATCAAACATTTATGAGATACACTCGAAAAAAAAATCATCCATGAAGGCCTAACCTTGGAACTTAAAGTCTCTGTTACTGAGGTCTAGTGGCAGATTAGATCGGTGGTCACAAAGTTAAGGCTGATCGGTGTATAGATATATATATAATATATACACAGTGGGGATGGAAAGTATTCAGACCCCCTTAAATTTGATCATTTAAGTTCATTTTTTTCCTCATTAATGTACACACAGCACCCCATATTGACAGAAAAACACAGAATTTTTGACATTTTTGCAGGTTTATTAAAAAAAGAAAAACTGAAATATCACATGGTCCTAAGTATTCAGACCCTTTGCTCAGTATTTAGTAGAAGCAGCCTTTTGATCTAATACAGCCATTAGTCTTTTTGGGAAAGATGCAACAAGTTTTTCACACTGGATTTGGGGCTCCTCTGCCATTCCTCCTTGCAGATCCTCTCCAGTTCTGTCAGGTTGGATGGTAAATGTTGGTGGACAGCCATTTTTAACTCTCTCCAGTGATGCTCAATTGGGTTTGTCAGGGCTCTGGCTGGGCCATTCAAGAACAGTCACGGAGTTGCTGTGAAGCCACTCAATTATTTTAGCGGTGTGCTTAGGGTCATTGTCTTGTTGGAAGGTAAACCTTCGGCCCAGTCTGAGGTCCTGAGCACTCTGGAGAAGGTTTTTGTCCAGGATATCCCTTTACTTGGCCACATTCATCTTTCCCTCGATTGCAACCAGTCGTCCTGTCCCTGCAGCTGAAAAACACCCCCACAGCATGATGCTGTCACCACCATGCTTCACTGTTGGGACTGTGCTGGACAGGTGATGAGCAATGCCTGGTTTTCTCCACACATACCGCTTAAAATTAAGGCCAAAAAGTTCTATCTTGGTCTCATCAGACCAGAGAATCTTATTTCTCACCATCTTGGAGTCCTTCAGGTGTTTTTTAGCAAATTCCATGCGGGCTTTCATGTGTCTTGCACTGAGGAGAGGCTTCCGTCGGGCCACTCTGCCATAAAGCCCCGACTGATGGAGGGCTGCAGTGATGGTTGACTTTCTACAACTTTCTTTCATCTCCCGACTGCATTTCTGGAGCTCAGCCACAGTGATCTTTGGGTTCTTCTTTACCTCCCTTACCAAGGCTCTTCTCCCCTAATAGCTCAGTTTGGCCAGACAGCCAGCTCTAGGAAGGGTTCTGGTTGTCCCAAATGTCTTCCATTTAAGGATTATGGAGGCCACTGTGCTCTTAGGAACCTTAAGCAGAAATTTTTTTGTAACCTTGGCCAGATCTGTGCCTTGACACAATTCTGTCTGAGCTCTTCAGGCAGTTCCTTTGACCTCATGATTCTCATTTGCTCTGACATGCACTGTGAGCTGTAAGGTCTTATATAGACAGGTGTGTGGCTTTCCTAATCAAGTCCAATCATTATAATCAAACACAGCTGGACTCAAATGAAGGTGTAGAACCATCTCAAGGATGCTAAGAAGAAATGGACAGCACCGGAGTTAAATATATGAGTGTCACAGCAAAGGGTCTGAATACTTGGGACCATGTGATATTTCAGTTTTAATTTTTTAATAAATCTGCAAAAACGTCAACAATTCTGCGTTTTTCTGTCAATATGGGGTGCTGTGTGTACATTAATGAGAGAAAAAAAATTAACTTAAATGATTTTAGCAAATGGCTGCAATATAACAAAGAGTGAAAAATTTAAGGGGGTCTGAATACTTTCCATCCCCTCTGTATATATACACATACCCTAAGAAAGTAAATGGATGTTTCTGTTGAGAAATTGTTTTAAGAAAAGTACCCTAAGGGGAATGGGTGGGTACAGCGCACTGGACCCAACACTGACCATTGTGGGTGGTCTGGTTAAATACCCTCCGGGCTCCCCCTATAATTTCAGGCCACCTTACTGGCCTTCCTATTTATGGTCGGAGTCCTCTATCCTGGGAGATATGAAGCACATAAACACGTCACAAGACTAAAAACATAAAATAGACCTGAAGTGTGCCCTGGCCTGCTGTACAGTAAACCCAGGTCTACTGGGCGGTATGCCAAGAGAAGGGCACAAAAAGACTTGGTTAGGGAGGTAATTATTTATTTAAATTTACTGCCATACTACAGGGCAAGCTTGCTGAAGGCTCGTGACCTCTCTGCTTGCGGATTGGGGATGTATCGAGCGAAGCAAGTGGATTTCCACCTGCCCATCTTCTTGAGGACGTGGTCTGGGACCCCATTTCATGAGGCTGCTGATGCTACTCCAATGCGAAAGAACTTCCAGAAAATCGGCCGGGGTCAAGGCCTAAGTTGCGCAAAAGAATCCTGACGTGTCTAGTGAACTGGTTGCTACTTAGAGGGCTAGAAGGGAATGGTAGTAATGGCTGTCCTCCGAGAGGTCGGACAGATGAGCTAATAACTGGTCTAGAATGTCCACGGGGCACCAGGCATTGCGAGTCTGGAAAGTTTGATATCTACCCCGGGATCAGACTGTTGTGTTTTGGACACCATGAGGTGCGGGATAAAATAACTTTGGTGGTGTGTCAGGTGGCGTCTACGTAACATATTACAACTGGGGCCGGTGACTGTGAATTCACTGGGGCGTAAGAAGCCGTCGAAAGCCAGGTAGATGGCTTCTTGAATGACCAGGCTGGAATTTAACCCAAAGGGGAACGTGACAGGATGGTAGACATGTCTCGGAATATGGCGCTGGTCACAGGTAGCCGTTTACTATTGATTTGGGGTTGTTGCCTGTGACTACCGCGCAGGATGGTCTTGACCGCATGGGCGGCAAACAAAGATGGTTCGGTAGGATCTTGTAAGAAGATGAAATGCTGGATGCCAGCTAAGTAGAGTCTAATGGTATTGTGGGACAATGCCAACTGTGTGTGGTAGCATGATATGAAAGCCAGGATGTGATGGAGATCTCCTGATACTGCCCCAGGGTTTGAGGCTAGGAACTTGTCATAGATCTTCCAGGCAGTACGGTAGGCCTTCAGGATGTTGTGAGATAATGATAGATTAATAAGGCAGGTAGCATTGTGAAGGTGTTGTTTTAATCCGAGGTTAGCTATGACCAACGTGGGATAAGAAACATGGTCTGGTCTGTTCTAGGTTCCTGCGAAAAGAATGACACAAAGTTAAAAAGGGTAGTGCGTCCACCAGAATTGCATTTGCCTGGGATGTAGACGCAGAGGACAATAAATTGGTGCTTTTTAGGGATAGTTGCACCAGCCTGCGCAGGAAGGCCATGATGGCCAGCGACTTGGACCTGCTTTTATTTATAATACTAGCTGTGGCTTGGTTGTCTGTGTCAAACGACACTGTTTGTCCTGCCCAGTTGCTGCCCCAGACTTAAGCTGCTGCAACAATGGGGGTAGAGTTCGAACAAAGAGGAGGAATAACTGAACCCGGGAATCAAGAGGATTTCTGACGGCCATGGCCCTGCAAACCAAGGATGGGCAAAAAACTGCTGTGAGGACCTGTGGAGGCTGCGGCGTCCGTGACTACCTGAGATGAAGGGGGAGATGCTAATGGAATGAACATTGACATGCCATTCCAGTTCATGAGAAATTCGTTCCCCATGGGCAGATCCGCTATTGCTGGCACGTCTAAATTAAGGATTTAGTCAGGGTCTTGTACCTGGGAGAGAAACACTAGGAGGCGTGGGATAAAGGATCATCCCGAGTCTGGCTGCTGCCTTAGCTGAAATGAGTGGTGACAGTCATAGAATGAGCACTCTGCGTACTTGTGACCTAGATCCCCTACTGCATGCAGATAGGGGTCCGGTTATCCCTCCTGTTGAGGTTGCCCTGCATAGCACGTGTCTGACCGTCCCCAAGGCCAGCACAAACTCTGTGAAAGTGAGCTTGCGATTAAGTCTAGGGTCTTTGGCCTTCAGGACGATGGAGACATCTCCCCACGAATATGACTTGTTTTCAGGCAAGTCGTGTACTGCTATGAGGAGGGATGCTAGGTTAACGTCATTGCCGTCCAAGATGTCCTTCCTGATGGCCTGCTGGGACAAGATGCGGAGAGAAGACAGTGGTGCAGATGTCAGGCGTACCTGTAAGTGAAGGCACGGGAATGACGGTGGTGACTGGACCTAGTAGGGGCATGGCTGGGCGTACCTCCAGAGCTCCCACTCTGGCTTGGACGTTGGTGACTAAATAAATATATATATATATATATATATATATATATATATATATATATATATATATATATATATATATTTTATTATTATTATTTATATATATATATATATACATTTTTTATTATTATTATTTATTTATTTATTTATTAATTAAATGGTCCAGGCTCTGTGAGACTGTGAGCCGCCGTTTGCTGCGCCTGCAATGGGTGACCGCGTGGCAGAGGCGAAGTCATCGCTGTTGGCCTGCGACATGGCGTCAGCTAAAAGCAAGGAGGGGAAATGCATATGTTTAAGGTAAGTTGCAAAGGTAGGAGGGGATAGATGTGTTTGGGTAGATAAGATGGAAAGGCAGAAGGAAAACAAGAAGAACAGGACAAGGAACGACAGCCGTATTGACAGCTAGTTTGCGCTGTTGAGTGTGATTTTAGAAAACTCAAAAGAATGCGTGACAACCGAGGTGAGCCAGGAGGTGACTGGCTAGTTAACCGATAGCTCGGGTGCCCGTCTGTGTTCGGTACAGACTAATGAACCAGAGCCCCCCAGGGGGGACTGGGGTGGGTAGCTGAAGTCTGGTATTCTAAGTAGGAATGTTGCGATCTGTAGTTTATTGACGTATGTTCGGTCTGCTAATGCTTGCACTGCCAGTAAGCTGGACGTTAGGCGACCTTGTCTGCGCGGTGAAGGATCTCGGTTCGCTCTTCAAAAACAGAGTGAAGTGCACAGAAGTATGTGACAGTTACTAACGCCTCGGGAGCAAGTCAAATTGTGTATGTGAAGTAAAATATGTTGTGAAAGAGTGTTTAAGAGAAAAGCAAGGGGGGATCCCTTTGAACTACGCACCTGACTTGATGTCCTAGTACTGAAGTCTTAGTTGAGGTCGAGAACTGAGTCAACTGGGAACCTGTAGTGTGTTGCTACTGGAGATGATGAGTGGCATTTTGAGCCACTTGCTGAAATGCTTGCAGCGATTGCAAGGAAGCAGCCTTATTTGAAAGGCCAAAAACAAAGTTAGCAGAATTATAAGTATGTAGGAATGACCGTGCGCAACATTGTACAAATAGATGGAGTGAGATGTGAATGTTAATGCTTTGATAAACGTAAGACCCTGCGCCGAAAGCGACTTGTTCCGAAGGTGGCTTGTGCTTATTCGTACGTTTCTTACCGCCTAGTCGGTAAGATACCAATGGTGCCGGGTGGAGGCTGCCATGAGTCGTAACGTCAGGGATGCGACTGGGCTCGAATGAGGAACGGAGATAGGCAGTAAGTACGAATGCGTGCGAATAACCAAGTAAGACCTACGAAGCCGTAGGCGGTTTACAAAGGGGAACATAAAGCAAAGGGTCGGTAGAAGGTAACAAGTCCTACCTGCGACAGCGAGCGTGGGACAATCGATGAAAACCTACAACCGATCTCGAAGGCACAACTATATGCAGTGAGTTGGCAGAGTCAGACTCTGCAATGCATCTGATACGAATCAGTTTGTAAAACGTATGAAATTTATCCGATATGAATCGGTAGTAAGGAGTATCTGATACAAATTGGTTGTAGAGTGTATGCTATCCCTTACTGTGAAACCGAACACCTGCCTACCACCCATCCCCCCAGGCTAATCAAGTGCAGAGAAGGCACCAGGCAGGTTTAATTACACCTCAATCAGCCACAGAAACCCATACAAACAATACATGCTCATCTAATGGATGAGATGGCAACCCCATGGACAATGAATTTTATAACCAGTGAAGCCTATGGCGAGTGATATCGAGAACGACTAACAGTGACTCAGAGGCTTGGATGTACGAATGAATCATATGTTTGGCAGGAGGAACTTTACGAATGTACTACGCCTGTGCCGAATGACGTCGGGATATGAGCGACAACAACTCAGAGGCAGGTTTTTTTACGAAAGGAAGCATAATAAACCGCAAGATTGCACATGATATGAAAAGGTTCGGATACTACCTGCGACTGTGAGCGGGAACCGCCGACGAAGACCACGAATGAAGAAGCTGAAGTGCACCTGCGATTGAATGCACAGACTGCCGAACATGAGGTGAGCTGGGAAGAGTCGGCCCCGTGATGTGCGGTACCGCACACTGGAACCGACACTGACCATTGTGGATGGTCTGGTTAAATACCCTCCAGGCTCCTCCCATAATTTCAGGCCACCATACTGGCCTTCCTATATATATATATATATATATATATATATATATATATATATATATATATATATATATACACACACAGTATCTCACAAAAGTGAGTACACCCCTCACATTTTTGTAAATATTTTATTATATCTTTTCATGTGACAACAACACTGAAGAAATGACACTTTGCTACAATGTAAAGTAGTGAGTGTACAGCTTGTATTCCTGTGTAAATTTGCTGTCACCTCAAAATAACTCAACACACAGCCATTAATGTCTAAACCGCTAGCAACAAAAGTGAGTACACCCCTAAGTGAAAATGTTAAAATTGGGCCCAATTAGCCACTTTTCCTCCCTGGTGTCATGTGACTAGTTAGTGTTACAATGTCTCAGCTGTGAATGGGGAGCAGGTGTGTTAAATTTGGTGTTATTGCTCTCACTCTCTCATACTGGTCACTGGAAGTTCAACATGGCACCTCATGGCACAGAATTCTCTGAGGATCTGAAAAAAAGTATTGTTGCTATACATAAAGATGGCCTAGGCTATAAGAAGATTGCCAAGACCCTGAAACTGAGCTGCAGAACGGTGGCCAAGACCATAAAGCGGTTTAACAGGACAGGTTCCACTCAAAACAGGCCTTGCCATGGTCGACCAAAGAAGTGGAGTGCACGTGCTCAGTGTCATACCCAGAGGTTGTCTTTGGAAATAGACGTATGAGTGCTGCCAGCATTGCTGCAGAGGTTTAAGGGGTGGGGGTGGGGTGAGCCTGTCAGTGCTCAGACCATACGCCGCACACTGCATCACATTCGTCTGCATGGCTGTCATCCCAAAAGGAAACCTCTTCTAAAGATAATTAAAAAGAAAGCCCGTAAACAGTTTGCTGAAGACAAGCAGACTAAGGACATGGATTACTGGAACCATGTCCTGTGGTCTGATGAGACCAAGATAAACTTATTTGGTTCAGATGGTGTCAAGAGTGTGTGGCGGCAACCAGGTGAGAAGTACAAAGACAAGTGTGTCTTGCCTACAGTCAAGCATGGTGGTGGGAGTGTCATGGTCTGGGGCTGCACAAGTGCTGCCGCCACTGGGGAGCTACAGTTTATCGATGGAACCATGAATACCACCATGTACTGTGACATACTGAAGCAGAGCATGATCCCCTCCCTTCAGAGACCCCTCCCTTTTGTAGTATTTGTGGATGAGGCTCTTTATCTTCTTAGATGGTAAAGCTGCCCATTCCTCTTGGCAAAAAGCCTCCAGTTCCTGTAAATTCTTGGGCTGTCTTGCATGAGCTGCACGTTCTGCACAATCTCCCCAGAGTGGCTCAATGATATTGAGGTCAGGAGACTGAGATGGCCACTCCAGAATCTTCAATTTATTCTGCTGTAGCCAATGACAGGTCAATTTGGCCTTGTGTTTTGGATCATTGTCATGTTGGAATGTCCAAGTATGTCCCATGCGCAGCTTCCTGGCCGATGAATGCAAATGTTCCTCCAGTATTTTTTGATAACATACTGCATTCATCTTGCCATCAATTTTGACCAAATTTCCTGTGCCTTTGTAGCTCACACATCCCCAAAATATCAGTGATTCACCGTGTTTCACAGTAGGAATGGTGTACCTTTCATCATAGGCCTTGTTGACTGCATACATGAAGCATTTATGGTTGTGGCCAAAAAGCTCAATTTTGGTTTCCTCACTCCAAATGACTTTGTGCCAGAAGGTTTGAGGCTTGTCTCTGTGCTGTTTGGGCGTATTGTAAGCAGGATACTTTGTGGCATTTGCGTAGTAATGGCTTTCTTCTGACGACTCAACCATGCAGCCTATCTTTCTTCAAGTGCCTCCTTATTGTGCATCTTGAATCAGCCACACTACATGTTTTCAAAGAGTCCTATTTTTCACCTGAAGTTATTTGTGGGTTTTTCTTTGCATTCCGAACAATTTTCCTGGCAGTTGTGGCTGAAATTTTAGTTGGTCTACCTGACCGTAGTTTGGTTTCAACAGAACCCCTCATTTTCTACTTCTTGATTAGAGTTTGAACACTGTTGACTGTCATTCTCAATTCCTTGGATATCTTTTTATATCCCTTTTCTGTTTCATACAGTTCAACTACCTTTTCCCACAGATCCTTTGACAATTCTTTTGCTTTCCCCATGACTCAGAATCCAGAAATGTCAGTGTAGCACTGGATGAAAGATGCAAGGGTCTGTCAGAAGTCCAGAAACTCATTGCCCTTTTATACACACACACTAATTTCAAGCAAACAGATCACATGTGAGGATGGTTACCTTTAATAGCCATCAAACCCCTTTGTGTCAACTTGTGTGCATGTTATCAGGCCAAAATCACCAGGGTATGTAAACTTTTGATCAGGGTAATTTAGGTAGTTTCTGTTGTGATTATGATTTAAAAAGAGTAAACACAGTTGATTGATAATAAATGGCTTCAGCCAAACACTAACCATGAGTGCAAGAAATGTTTTTGTATTATCATTCATAGTCTCTGAAAAATGGCCAAGAAATCATAAATTCAGCCATGGTATGTAAACTTATGAGCACAACTGTATATATATATATCTCTATCTCTATCTATCGATCGATCGATCGATCGATCGATCGATAGATAGATAGATAATATATAGATATAGATATATATCTATATCTATATATAGATATATACAGTATATGTACAGTATACTGTTCCAACTTACCATTATAACATACTCCAGAGAAATGGTCTGGGATGTGTTGGGGTTTCGGGAAATCTGAAGGCTGATTAAAGTTGTCTTCTTATGTGCAATCGCCACTCGAGACCCCAGTGCAAATGATACCAGACCACGAGGAGAGTCACTTTCCAGGATGATTACTTTGGCAAATTGAATACTGCTGTTTATTAATGCACCAGCACTAACGTCATATAGTTCAACAAAAAAATAAGTCTCGAATTCAGGAACCTGTAGTAGCACAAACAAGTATTCAGTTTTAGTTTTATATCCAGGTTAACATTATGTATATTTGAAGGTAAATGTAACATTCTGTTTACTGAGCAAACTGTGTCAGTTTACTAGGCCAGAATTTCTGAAACTTTGGTCAGTTATGTACCATCCTCAGGACTTTTTCTGTGTCCCAGTATGATGCTGTTCACAGAGTAGCCAGGATTTTCCATACTGCTTACACTAGAGCTTCTGATGTCTCTCTTTCCTATGTCTTCATGTGTTGCTAAATCCCCTCACCAGTCCAACATTGAAATTGCAGTCTACAAAACCAGAATCTGTTAAGAGCATATACTTCTACTCTGCAGTTTAAATCAGCATGTTTCTTCAGAAAATTTCACTAAAATTTGCAGAACATTCTCTCACGCTGAACATCATCATCTTGGTGACAGAAGCACCAGGAGGCACGTTATGGGTTTTTCCCAGACCTCCAGTTAAATCCCAAAGACTACTATATACAGTATCTCCTGTGCTAAAGATGTTTACTATCAGGGTATATGCCCTTTACTTTGTACAGTATTAAAATTTCTGATGCCAGGCTATAGACCAGGGGTAGGCAACCCCCGCCACTGGTGCTGCAAGCGGTACGCAAAACCTATTTTTCCGGCACTCAACTCCCTCGAAATCAGCAGAACAGCGCAGGGAATGTCAGTGAGACACTAATGCATTCCAATTTCAGAGTTCCCCACACCGCACCTGCACTGAGGGGGAGGCACTGTGCCCTCACACATTGTAAAAGATGGGAAACATTGTTTGGTTCTCTAACTTTGCTGTAGCTGCGATCATCAACTTTTGTGATGGGGAAGAGATTGGGTGCAGTTCTGCAAGGGGGGGGGGTCCCTGTTTCCAGGAGGGGGAGGACTGTGATTGGCCACTGCTAAAGCCAATCACAGTCCTGCTAGCCCCGCACACCATCTGAAGGAAGAGGACTCTCTTGGCTGCCACTATCAATTTAAGAAAGAAGGGATTTCACTGTGATTGAGAAAACCATTATCAGGTGACAGTTTGTGGAATTACTGTCGAGCTTCTGAGTACTTTGTTACTGAACCCCTGCACTCTGTGTCCTTTTAAGCCACAGCCAGTATTCAGCGCAATGAAAATCACACCCAACTTTTGCTGCGGCGCATAAACTTTTTCTCAGCTGTAGGGGCCCAACTTATGATCCTGCACACAGGCCCACTGCTTTCAGAAAATGCCCCTGACCTGAGTTCATCATTGCGCATCCATTCCAGATGCTTGTATGTGACATCACATTCTGGATGCAAGAGGTGGATCAGCAGGATGAGTGTGCCAGGACAGGTAGATGTGTCTCATCTCTGCTTCCTTTCACCACTCTGCGTATCACACATCATAGATGAGAAGAGGGTACAGTGGTGGGGCAGATGTGCAGGGAGGTACAGTGGTGGAAGAGGTGAGAAGAGGGTTCAGCAGTGGAACAGAAGAGCAGGGGGTACAGTGCTGGGTAAGATGAGCAGGGGGGTTCAGTGTTGGGGCAGATGAGAAGGGGGTTCAGTGGTGGGACAGAAAAGCAGGGGGGTATGGCAGTGGGGCAGATGTGAAAGGAGGTGTATTGGTGGGATAGAGGAGCAGGAGGTTACATTGGTGGGGCAGGAGAGCAGGGGGAACAGAGGTGGGGCAGAAGAGCAGGGGCATACAGAGGTGAGACAGATGTACAGTCATAGGGCAGATGAGAAAGGGGGTTACAGTGGTGGGGCAGATGAGCAGATAAGTTCAGTGTTAGGACAGATGATATGATGGTTCAGCAGTGGAGCAGATGTGCAGGGAGGTACAGTGGTGGGGAAGATGAGAAATAGGGAACATTGGTGGGGCAGATGAGCAGGGGTTACAGTGGTGGGACAGAAGACCAGGGTGGTACAGTGGTGGGGCAGATGTACAGGGGGTTACAGTGGTGGGACAAATGAGCAGGGGGGTACAGAGGTGGGGCAGATGTGCAGGGTAGTACAGAGGTGGGGCAGATGTGCAGGGTAGTACAGTGGTGGGGCAGATGTGCAGGGTAGTACAGTGGTGGGGCAGATGTGCAGGGTAGTACAGTGGTGGGGCAGATATGTAGGGGGTTACAGTGGTGGGGCAGATGTGCAGGGGGACAGTGATCCGAAGTGTGGAGTTGCAGGAATTGGGGCTGATCTGAAGTTTGGAGTTGCAGGAATTGGGGCCGATCTGAGGCGTGAGAGTGCAGGATGTTAATTTTTTCACTACTACTCAAGTAGTTTACAGCATTTACTTTATAATGAAAAATCCTTTTCGTGATTGAAAGTGTGAAGTTGACATTGTTTTGGTATAAAATCGGCACGCTCAATTTCTTTGAAACATTTTTCGGCACACTGTGCTCAAAAGGTTGCCTATCCCTGCTATAGACATTCAAATGTTTACAAATATTTACATATTCTTTGTACAGTGGGGTACAGAGTCTATTAGCAGCCCTTATGGGGGTACCGCTATATTTATTTACAATGCTTCAGTTTATGAAAAACTGTCTCCTGTTCATGAGGCTGCAGATAAAGGGATTGAAGAATCTGTTATCTCAATTCCTTTTTTCTCTCTCAAATGTGAGATGTAAGGGTTCAGTTTAGACCCCTGATATTTCACCCATGCTCCCACAACAGCATTGTAAAAAAATCATTTTAAAAACATTTCAATTTTTTTTTTAAATGTTAAAAGAAAATAATAAAAAAAAAATGTACTATTTTTTTTTTTCACAAAGGGTTCTCTGGGCCATATAGTAGGAATTAGCATTTTGTGCGGCTGAACACAGTCACAGGCCCTAATATGATAAGCGTGCAGGTGAGGCTGTGTGGCCCCGAATACACACTGTCTGTGTTTGGGGCCATACACCTGCACCCACACGCCTGTCAAATTAGGACCTGCGGCTGTGTTCGTACAAGTGCTGCATCCCAACAGCATAACATATCCTGCTTGCCCACAGAAATAGCCACATATACAGTAAAAAAAAACACTGATTCCCACTGAGGCCACAGCACCCAAGTGAATGAGCCCCAAAACCTCATTTACACACAGAACTTTATTTATTAACTAAATACAGTTACAAAGTTTTAGATTTTGCAGGAAGTTTGTAACTATGTTATGTTTGTGTCCACTAATAATGATTTCAGTGTATTTTTAGTGAAAATATAATTTAGATTTTTTTTTCTGGGGGTGGGGGAGGGCGGCTTTTAAGTAGGCTATATGTGGCCCCATGATTTCTAACAGCAGCAATCCCCAGCCTGCATTCCGCACATACCATATGGGCTGGGTGACGGATGCCTGGCAGCCAGTCCTAACGGAAGCCTGTTATTCAGCTTCTGTTGTGTTAGGCCTGCATTGCTGCGCCCCTCTACCTCACTTCAGGGTTCGCCGCACACGCCAATGCAGGGCTCATACGGAAGCCTTGGGCTTCCATAGTATTTGGCTTGCGTGGCTGCACCCTTTTATCTCAGGGTGCACGCGACCACACGACCCTTACGGAACCCTGGCAAATCAAATGCAAGGCTTCCTTCTGTAGCATTGCCTTTCAGCTCAGGCCACACGCAGATGCACAGCCCTTAAGGCCCACCAAAATCCCCAGTACCAGGCCCATGATGCTCTTAATCTGGACCTGAGTTTCAGAAATCATCTCTCTTACCTTTTTAAAAGGTTAAAAAGTTCTGTCATGTGACCATGCATTTCTTATTCCTGATAGTGGGGGGCAGAGTTACAGGGCACTGTACAGGCACACAGTGTGCCTGTATTCCATAGTCTGTTCAGCCTGAAGTATGATGCAGGCAGTGTTTGAGCAGGGGCATCTTTAGGGCTCATGTACACAGGGCAGTTGAAAACCTTTTCTGAACTCTGGAAACTTGACAGCTGGAAACGGACAGTGAAAAACGTCAATTTTACAGCTTTTACATACCGAGTTTATGCAAATTTAGCAGCGGTTATAAGCGTTTGAGGTTAGAAGGCTTTTTTAAAGATAACCTCAGAAGATCCTCCCAAATGCCCACAATGCATGAAAAACAAGTAAAATATTAACTCTTTCAGCCATTCTTTGAGAAAAGAGAGAGAGCAGTGGGCTTGTAGATAGCGGTCTTATTTTTTGTGTTTTTACTATGGATCCCATCATGAGCATGTGTGAGGAATTCTTCCTGATGAGGACCAATAAAATCCTCTCTCTACCTCTTCTGGACTCATGCATTGATGCAGGCAACAGCATGTGGTGAAATGTATGTTTTTTCAACATTTTTATATTTTTTCCCCCTTTAAAAACACTTTTTTCCCCCTTTAAAAATGCAAACACGCATAAAAGCAGTTGGGTTTTGATATGCCGGTAAACTATAGTCCTGAACACAATTTTTCTGCTTAAAATAACCACAACTGCCTCTAAACTACTGTAAATGACTGACTGTACATGTACACATAAGATAACATAAAGGAGAGTTCAGGGGCTGATGAAAAAACCTCAACTGCTCCTAAACTTCAGTTTAGCAGCTGTAGTATACATGAGGCCTTAAAGTGGTTGTAAACCCTTTTATGTGAGTTTTACCTATAGGTAAGCCTAGAATAAGGCTTACCTATAGGTAGTGGAAATATCTCCTAAACGTGCGCCGTTTAGGAGATATTTCACTTGTAGTGCACCGATGATGTAATCGGCGCATGTGCTGTGAAGAAACTGACCCCTGTGCCGTTTCTTCCCCTAGCGTGTGCTGTTACTAACGGCTCCTGCGCGCACTGCGCTTGAGTGACGTCACGCCGCTCCGGCCAGTCACAGAGCCGGAGTCCGTGGCCCCCGGAAGGAAGAGGGGTGAAGATGGACGCAGCCTGCACACGAGACAGCAATGGATTTGTTTGCAGGCAAGTGTCACATAATGGGGCTAGTATGCAATGCATACTAGCCCATTATGCTTTAAATTTGCAGGCTTTGCGGGGAGAAAAAGAGGAAGTAAAACCCATCAGGGTTTATTTCCTCTTTAAGAGGCAGGCTGTGGCTGGGATGGAGTGTGTACCAGAGGCAGGCTGTGATTGGTCAGGGGCATGGTGGCTGACCAAAATATCTAATACAGGCATGCTGCATGTCTACACAGTATCCTGTAACTCTGAATGGCCAGTCAAGGGATGAAAACTGACCATGTAGATCGGCTCCTGTGCTTTGTGTGGTTAGTTTGGAACAAGGAAGAAAGGCAGGATCTTCATATATAAGATGTACTGTACATGAAAATGATAGAGACTATGATTTATAAAATACACATATCTGAACACACACATAGAAAAAATAAAATATTTAGGGTAACATACATTTAAAGTTACAAACACAATGGCTGCAATTCTGGATTCCCGGTCAGTGGGTCACTGACCTGGAACAATCATAATGCCAGTGAAGACCCAAAAGTCCATCCTGCATGATCACACATGGGCTGTGTGACCTCTTCAGCACTGCATCGCCACTTGTCAACTCTGCACTCTCATTCAGTCTAATAGTTAGCCTAAAGTACAAGCTTATACGCCAGGGCTCTCTATGGGTTTAAATGAGAGTGCACAGCACATGAAGGGACTCAGTCAGGATGATTTTGGCAAGCTGCTGTGCAGCACAGATGAAGCAACAAAGCCAATATCCGGGGTAGTAAATAAGACAACAAATTAATCATAATTGCCCTAAAGGTGCAGTAACACGTTAAAGTATTTCATTAGATAGTTGGGAAAATTATGCATGTATGTGGAGGCAGGGGGGAGGTCAGATCTTCCAATAGTAAGAAAAAATAAAAGACCTGCTTGTATAGTGCAGCTGGGTTTAGAAATCGCAGACTTCAGACAGAACAGTTTGGAGAAATTCTAACACTAATATTCAGTGATATCAGTTAACTTATTAAAAAAAGTGACAGTTTGCTTCAATTATTTTGGAATGGCACTTGTAGCTTTTAACACTATGAGAATTAGGAACGTTTCAAGGAATACAGGCCCCTTGTGCTGAACACTTGCTCCCATGAAATTAGCCTTCACCAGTTTCTCAGCACTGACCTTGTCGTCTTTTATTTCCACGGTAATTAGGCACACTGTTTGGCCAGCAGTACAGATGGTATATCCAGATACCGCCTGCAGTTCATTAACCAAGCTTACTTCACCCCTGTAAAGTTCAACTGAAGTTTTATTAAAGGTTGCACGCCAGTAGATCTTCACATCTTCAAATGCCCTAAAGCGCAAAAAAATAAATAAGTTAAAGAAAAACGATGTTGCTGTTGTTACTGTAAATTATTTTCAGCATCTATTTTATAACAACATCAACGAAGAAAAATGAAAAATATTGACTCCTGATGGATTTAAAGTGAAACATCAGACAAATATTTCAACACAGAGGAAAGGTGATTAAATAACATTAAAAAATGATAAATGCACTTGTCACAGGCAGAAATGTGAGAAAGGCGAACTTTATATATTATGCAATGATTATGTATCAGTGATACCCAACTAGTGCGCTGGGACGGAGAAGGAGGTTCTTATGATCCTCCTAGATTGAAATCATATCCACAGAACAATAAAACATTTTCAAATGTAGAGAAATAGTAATGTGAAAACCTGAATTTCAGCAATGAACATGTTATTATCTGGAACAAAAAAAAGTTTGGTTTGCAGGAAGTTCAGCATACTCAGGAAAAAAATCTGCTAAACCCAAACATAGTGCCAAACCCCGCTGAAGTCTATAAGTCTATGACAGCCAAAGCTTGTTTTTTTTTTTGGGGGGGGGGGGGGGGGGTATAGCTATCAGCTATTAAAAAAAAAAAATAGGTAGCTCGGTGCTGCAATTTAGCGAACAGAGGGTCCTTTAATGTGGCTTATAGGGCACCATTGAAAATACACAAATACTTTAAATAGCATGCTTGCAAAGGTGCTAAAAATGCTGTACAATTTACTCCTTTAAAAGAGACAGTTTGTGCTTACAAGCAGGCATGGGAGATTTGTCATTCAGTGACAGCAGCAGTACCCACTGCTAAATTCAGATGGGTGTAGCAGTGGGTAAAGGTTGCAGGGTGCAGCTCATCGTGATTTATATGGATCTACATCACTGTATGGTGTGATGATGTTAAATTTACCACTGGGGGGCATTGTTTATTATTATTTTTTTTTTAATAAAGGACTTTTTCAGTGGTGTAGGTTTTTTTATTTACTATTTTCTTTTTTTGTAAATGAGTAATAAGAGGACTGCAGTATGTACTGATTCAGATAGTTGGGGTGGATATCTGGGGGCTTCCAAGAATTTGACACACCTCCCCACACACCCCCTATTCCCTACAAGATGTGGGGATGAACATGGCCCTTGTGTCCTTTACTGGCAACTAAGCTGCATGCCTGGATGAGGGCATTGTTTTCAATTGCAAGACAAACCCCACCATATGTTTGTGTTTTTGTTTCTGTCTGTACTGTCCCATTAAGACAGGGCCAATGGGAATCTGGAATAAGGGCCCCCCCAAAAAAATATTTGCCACCACTACTTGAATGAGTACAGAGTATGTATTACCCTTTGTTACTTAGTCACACAAAATGGAAATCGTTAAAAAAAACAAAAAAACTTTAACAACATGAAAAAGTAATTTATTATAACCCCCCTCCCACCACCACCACCACCATCGCCACCAAATTTGGCCAATTTGTTTAATCAAACTGCAGACAGACTGGGTTTGGGTCAATCTCGTGTTCAACCTGAAGCTCATTCCTAGCTATTATCATTATAACAATGGACATTACTGGGCATTACTTGTGGTCATAATATATCTTTAAACAGCATATATACAGTATTAATACTGTCGCTGCAAATTAAGCAGTATCCGTAATTTACTCAGCATCAATGCCCTAGGCAAAATCTAAACTATTTAACGTATACATTAGAACAGGCAAATATAGCAAGATGAAACTGTTGTTACCTAAGGCTATTTGTAAGCCAGGTAAGCTTAACTTAAAAGAAAAAACAAAGGTCACGTCTTACTATACAGTGAAATGTGTGTAACTGTGCATTATCATGCCCTTCCTATAGGAGCCTGTGATGAACGGTAGGAAAACAATTTTCCTGCACTGTAGCAGCATAGTGATGTGAACAGCCTATATTGCTAACAAACTCTGTGTGAAGTTCCCCTGTGTTCTCCTGCAGTAAATTAAACATCTGTGGAGTGAGTGGACCCTTTACGTACAGCAGTGGTTCTCAACCCTGTCCTCAAGTACCCCCAACAGGCCATGTTTGTAGGTTTTCCTTTATCTTGCACAGGTGCTTTAAATCAGAGTCAATGGCTTGGTATTTTGGACAGCTATTTTATCTAAGAGAAATTCCCAAAACATGGCCTGTTGGAGGTACTCGAGGACAGGGTTAAGCAACATAAATATGCATGGAATAATCAGAAGACTAAATGGTCAATTGCTCATTTGAGAGAAAATATGGGCTCAAATCTGCACCAAAGCACTAACTAAGGTTGGTTATTCATGATATTCAAATGCAGTAAAAATACTGGAAATGTAGACACAATCTACCTTGTTTTTCAATAATGTGCAAAGAATATTATTTACTACTCAGTATTCAATACTCAATAGATGAAAATGACTAATGCGCTGAGTTTGTAGAGCCATGTTTGGTCATGCACATACATTTTAGCTGTACTTCACATACCCAGGCTCCAACTGAAAAGAAAAATCAACCTTTTGTAGATTCAGGTGAAATCATAAGGTATTATTTATTTGACCAGTAAAAAACAAATTAGCATTGCCCATAAAAATGAGATTGTTATTCCCCCCTAATATATATACTAACTCTTGAACCCTTCCTCGAAAGGCTACGGAACAATCCCAACATACAGGGTGTGATTGTGCAAGATAGGGAATACAAGGTTTCAGCTTTTGCTGATGACATCCTGCTTTCACTAACTTCCCCCCGAACCTCGCTTCCCAATCTCCTTAAGGATATTGAAACCTTCGGTAATCTGTCCAATCTCAAGATCAATCATGTGAAATCACAAGCCTTAAACATATCCCTCCCTCCGCAAGAATGAACCCACTGTCAAGACTCTTTCAACTTTAAGTGGGAGAAGGAAGCGATCACATACCTCGGAATTCAAATCCCATCCTGTCTGTCAGACCTTTACACGAAAATTTTCCACACTGCTCTTCTCACGGTGCAAAAACACCTGAAGGACTGGATGGGATTGAACATCTCCTGGTTTGGCCGTTCAGCTCTAATCAAAATGATAATCCTCCCACGCATTCTGTACTTAATTCAATCTGTACCGATTCATCTACCACCAAAATTCTTTGCGAGCTATCAGAAAGCTTGTTCTGCCTTCATATGGAAAAACTCCCCACCACGTATTAAATATTCCCGCTTAACACTCCACAAAACCAAAGGGGGTATTGGATTACCAGATTTATATAAGTATTACACGGCATGCCACCTTACCAGAATAGCTGACTGGAACATACACGCATGTAAAAAGAAATGGGTAAATCTTGAAAAGTCTTTCACATCCACTTCTTTCCACATGCTCCCCTGGATACCCTCCAAACACTGGCCACCAAACATCTCATCACATCCGCTTATATACCCCTCTCTCTCAACCTTTAAATGAGCCTCACAATCTGGGACACTTACACCCATCCCGGGACCCCTAACTACTCTAAGAGGTAACCCTGCTTTTCCTCCAGGTGATTCCCAGCATTTCCTTCGCCAAAAATGGCCTTATGAAGATGTTCCAGCTTTCCAATTTTTCTAGGGTGGGAGGCCTATCCCCCTAGAGAAAATAAATGCCATGTCTAAGACCACCACTTTCCCCTTTTGGTCATACAGGCAAATACGGCACTTCCTCATGACACACACCCACCAAACCGCCAAGACGAGACAACTCCCACCCTTCGAAGACCTTTGCCACCGCAAAACACCACAGAGACACCTTATATCCCTCCTATATACCCTCTATAACGAGAGGACCAAACACGAACCACACCCTTCACAAATAGCGTGAAATGGAGATCTACAAGCACCTTTAACCAAAGAGCAATGGAACACTGTGTATGAATACAGCCACAAAGGCTCACTGAATGTTGCCATTCAAGAAAATTGTTACAAAGTGATTACCAGATGGTATAGGACTCCATCCCTCCTCCACAAATTTTCCCCCACCATCCCTAACATATGTTGGCGATGTGAGAAAGCGGTAGGCACCATGCTCCACATTTGGTGGGATTGCGAGAAATTACAACCCTTCTGGAGAAAGGTCCATAGCCTTATAGCCCATGTTACTACATTCAACCTGGATTACTCTCCTGCACAGTTCCTCCTTCATCACACATCTTTAGCGAAAAAAGACTACTACAAATCCTTAGCCATGTATATGGTAAATGCAGCTAAGCTTTGCATACCGAATAATTGGCGTTCTAAAAATGCTCCGACGATTAGGGAATGGTTGTCAAGGGTCTCCCATATAAAAAACATGGAAGAACTAATTCATATCGCCCAGGACAGATTACACAAATTCACATTTACTTGGGCATGTTGGAATCATTTTACAACATCTGACCAAAACCACCAGTACTTTACATAGAATAGCCTTGCAAAAGCAATCCTGGGCCCCCTTAGTTTATTGGAAGTAACGGGGGGAGCTGGGCGGCGGGGCCACACGAGAATGATCTACCAACTACATTTGCATTTGCTCCCTTTACCCCCCTCCCTTTTCTCCCCGACCTTGCCCTTCCTACCTTCCCCTTCCCTGCTCCTTCTTGTGCCCTCTCCTCCCCCTCTTTCACTCTTCCTTTCTCTTCATGCTCCTCACCTTCATCCTCTCCACACACTGTTTCGACATATTCCCTTCTCTCCGTTGAGTGTCCTGAATTCGACCGACACCTATAGAATACCCCCCATACCCTCCCTCCCTGTGCTCATCCTGTTGTAACTCCATACGCCGTCTTAGGTTACACTACGTCTATATCAATGACCTGGAGCAAACCCCTATGCTACCTCCTATCTTTGGTTGCCCCGAGAGGGGGGGGGGTGAAAGTGAAAAAGAGATCCTCCACCTAACGACGCTCTGGGTATTACACATGTTTGTTCTTGGTGGACTCATCCCAGGCTGTTCAACTACATGATTTCCTAAGACTGTAAACCCATTTTGATGTAATTGTTGTGACTTTATCAAGTTACTGTAATGCTTTCTTTGTATACCCTTTCTTTATTGAGATTTAAATGAAAGAAAACCACAAAATGTAATAATTAAGCAATACCAATTTTCTTTGCACTGTTGGACAGTAATGAAAGCCTTTCTAGAAGGCTTAAAAAAGGCACTGGGTTGTGATTTCCAAATGCCATTTTCCAACTGAGAAAAAAGGGCAATATCTAGTCTCATTAAGCAATGTATGTTTCCCCAACCTGTTGGCTTGTCGTAACACTTTGAGTTGAGTAGTCCTCTTAATGGAATCTTCATCAAGTGCCAGACCGTCCAAAGACTCCACAGCAAATCCCAATATGCCATTCTGTAAATCATTACCTTCAAAATAAGGCACATTTTAGTCACATTTCAGAATAATTTATTGGGCAAAATACCAAACTCTTCATTCAGTTTTTAAGAACCGAAACATTAAAAACTGGCTCACTACTGGATGAATAAAAAACAATAATTTAGTTGAATGGTTAAGAAGGTGAAATAAACGTAAAATGATAATAAAACCTTTTTCCCAAAATAAAAACTGTTGCTATAAATGCTTAAAAAGTGTTAGCCAGAGTTTAGTTTTAATTTGTTAGTCAAATCTATCTAAATCTGCTGGTTCATCTAACAATACCCTCTCCCAGATTGCCAATGCTGCTGCCCAGAGGTGTCTCAATTGTTCACCCAGTGTAGTGGACACACTGAGACAGGATGTGTGTTACTGGGCAGATCACTCGATCTAAGGAAAAAGCCTTACAAAAAGATAATGCAGCCACCACATTTAAGGATTGGTAAGCTGCAATATACTTTTTTGTGTTTATATGTTTAATACCATTAAGTACAGCTTAATGAATGTTTAACACTGAATAAATAGTGCAAGGATCTTTCATCCAGGAATAAAACCACATAACCGCCATTAAATATATAGGTAATTAATGACTGTTTGGTGTGTGTTTGCAGATTATAAAATCCTTGAGAAATTATGAGTACATGCATAGGCTCATACATGTAATGGCTGGCAAATGCTATAATAAACAACATGTTTCCTGAAGTTTGTTACTGGCTGCAGAACTCTTTTTCTTCCACAAGATGGTGGTAAGTATGCTTTAGCTAGCTTGTGACCGACCTTAGGCTATGGCACTCTGGGGGATGTAGTCTGGAGGAGGATATCATTTACGGCCATCACTGGGAAACCAACTACAATACCCAGTAATACCTGAGAGCAGAAGGGGTCTGATAAAATGAAAAGCCTGGGAAGGAGTGGGGCAGTTGGGGAGTGTGCCAACCGTAGAGAGGATGGAAAAATAAATGCTGTGCTGTGCCGAGTTTCACTGTATGCTGCTGTATCTTGAACCAGGTCACTGGACCGAGCTAAGTCTGCTGCACCATTCGCTGCTCCGATGCCTACTTTGAAATGCCAGTCCATGACCCAGGCAGCCACCACCCAGGCCTGCTGGGGAACCACAGAAGTGAAACGCCAAGGTACACACCATATCGCCTGCAATCCCCTCCATTCATTCAACCAACTACCACAAGAAAATTACAGAGAGATAGAGTGGTGAGTGGGTCACAGACCCACAGTTAAGCTGTACCATTTTTGATGTTGCTAGTCCTCATTTAAATAACTGCAGATATAACCCTGCACCGACTGTTGTGCTAACTACTCATATTGTTGCTAGGCTAGGCCCAATGCAGCCAAGTTACATGTTCTGTTCCCCAGAGTGCTGCAACTGTGCACACCCTAACATGTAACTGCTGCAACTGTACACACCTTACCATTTAACTGCTGCAACTGTGTACATATTAACATCCAACCGATGCTACTGGGTCTGCTTCTGTCTAAAGTACCCATCTGCATCTAAAGATACCCCCTCCCCTTGCTAGAGCCAACCTCAGGTATAATATTGTAACACCCAGCCTAAAGACACACCACTTATTTCCCCACATGCCAACATCTTCAAAGGGCCCCAGTGTAGCCAGAAGTAGACTCACCCACCTTAGAGACTATACTCAGATTACTTTATTCTGAGGGCAGATCTTTAACTTTAAACCTTAATCTCTTAGGTGTACACTTAGCCCCTTTGCCTGAGAGCTCTGAAGTGACATAATTGATAAACATTGTTACTTTATTAGCCACATGGGGCGATTTATCTCATACTGAGAGCTACTGTCTTACTGGGGGTCACAGTACATGCTGGAATCTAAATCTAATTGTGTATTCATTATTGTGTTCATGCTGGGTGACTTTACCGCCAATATATTCTGTGACTTTTTTATGATTTTGACCTGCCAACACAGTCTGTTATTCTTTTATAAAGTTGTGAGTCGAAATCTTGTATGCCTGCTGAGATTTATAGAAAGGTGGTGACACTGGTGGTGTCAGTGAGGTTGAGGCCTCACATAGGGTTGGAAAAGAGCAGAGGACCCAAAACTACTAGCACATGCCCTGGGGGGGTAGCGCTACAGAAGAACCCAACAGTAGTTCTTTGATTGAAAGCTTGTTTATGGTCTTTGTGTTTACCGGTGAGCACCTTCATTGAAGTGTGGACTGCCCTGAAAATTCCTACTGTGGGAAAAATTAGCAGTGACAGACCTCCCAGGGGAACCCTTTTTTTTGTACAAACAGTTTGATATGTAGCAGTATCTTTTAGAGGGAATGGATATCATATAAAATAATACTACCCATCTCAGTCTATTGTTCTTACAACAATGCGTCTCAGCATGCTTAAGGTTCACACATTGTTGCTTTAAGCTTCCAGGTTATCTGTCTGATAACACTCTGTCCTTTCCTGTTTTGCTCAGACTATAAATACTTGGTCCACAATGGATTTCAAGTTCAAATAGATTGCTGTATATATAGACTATACAGTATGTATGTATGTAGGAGTAAGGCCGGACCATAGTTGGTTCGAATCGATTCCTACCATGTATGGGCAGGCTCGATTGATCAACTTGGGTATAACCAGCCTGCCGGATTTTACATGCAATTATCACCAGCAGCTGGCATAGCTGCTAGCAATAATCACTTTCTTCTCTGGCAATAATTGCGGTCTTCTCACGGCAGGGACAGCTTCCCTTGCCCCCCCCCCCCCAAGGGGGAATACAATGGCTCACCAGGAGGGATACCCCTGTCAACACTGTCCATGAATGCAAGAAAAAAAATTGCTCTGTGTATGGCCTGCATAGGATGGCGATTTCCACTAAGTTTCAATAGGAAGGATAATCCACTATCCTTGAACAGCGCCTGTTGGGGTGCATAGATCTCACAGTATTCTCCTGGCTAAGTCATCTGACTGCAGACTGAGAGGGGTGGTGGTGTTTTTTTATATAGGTTTACATATAAGGGGATTTTGATACCTCCTATACTGCTACTTGGTTTCAATCCTGAATCACACATTTTTTTTTCATTGTTTTTTGTTTACATATATATGATAGTATAATACAATTTAAACAGGAGTATGAAAAATTAGAATGAAATATAATGTTTTCTATAGATTTGTCCACACATGTTACTTCAAGGAGATAAACACAGATTCTTTAATCTGTATGAATTAAAGAGATTATGTCAAGAAACAAGCAGTGTGTAGATGTAAGCTGCGCTATGAGCTGGGTGAAATGTATTTCTCATAGCGTGCTCTACAGATGACCATCTGTTAGATGCCTCACATTTACACATGATTGTCAACTAATTTATCAATTTGGCCTCTGAAAGGCAAACTTGATTCAGAGAAACTGAAAGGACAACACTATAATTAAGGAAGAATCCTGGAACTACAGTTATATGAAAACACATGTAGCGCCCACCTACTTAGGTGTGTGCTAGATAGTTCAGTTAGGGTAAGAGTTGAGGTAAAAATTCCAGGCCTTACCCTGTTTTGGTTTAAGCCTGGCTGGGTTTGATTTACTGGGGAGGTATGACAGTGTAGAAGGGGGGTGTGACCACCTGCATTCTGTCAAAAGAGTGACCCCCTGTCTGACCAGTGAGAGGTGCTGGAGGACAGGTTGTTTTAACACAGGATGTAGTTAGTTGTATGGGTCACCCTGAGCCCATCATTAATTTGTATGGGCAGGGGCTTTCAGATCTATATAAACTGTGGGTCACATGCTCCGGGATGGCTTGCTGATGGGAAGAGAACAGCAAAAGAAGGACAGAATGTAGAAGCTGGTGCAGCTTAAGAACTCTCCCCTCCGGGGAGGGGATCATGCCTTCACAGGTGGAGAGATGGATGAGGTAACTGTGGGAACCTGCAACATCTAAAAAGTAGAGGCTGCTATTACCAACAGAAGGAGAGAAAAACTGGAAGAGGACCCTCTTATGGCAAACATGAACGGTCGCTCAAATGTTCACGTGAGTGCAAACCCAGGGGAGCAGTATTTCCAAGGACTGAGGGTGCTAAAGGTCACCCGGGGGAAATTCCATCAGTCTGTCCAAGAACTCTATTCAGAGTATTGTTCCTATGACTTTAACTTGGATTTGCTGTGCAGTTGGGAAATAGTAGTAAACAAGAGGGAGAAGATTTGCAGACCAATACAGGAACCAAGTGAATAAGGCAGCTCATATTTCTAGAAGATTTGTTTCATATTCTTTCTGCAACGTGCTAATAGAAGGAAAAAAGTTATCGTTCTTCGTTCAAGACTGTTTTCGGTGTCATCAATGCAGGGAGGTGGGGGGTAATGGAACTCACTGGCGGAAAGGAACGAACTACCCAGCAGCTCCTACGGGGGTAGTGCGCTTCACACACATATACACAAGAAAGGAAATTAAAGAATGTGGACAGGAAATCATGGAAAAAAGAGCTTACATTTCCTATGCAGAATGTCAAAGAACAGCTTGACATGTTTCAAAGAAGATTTGGATGAGAATAAAGGTTCCCTCCACTGCACATGGTTATTTTCTTCCTAAAACAACCCAGTTATTAAATGATCACATTTTTACCTGACAAACTATGTGATAAGGTTCAATTCAAAATCATTATGGGAACCACAAGCTCTATATTTTCCACTGTAAATGTAATTTCACTTGTCACAGAAAATACTAATTGCCTTTATAGAAATGAAATAGGGATTTCCAAATATATGTAATTTCATTTTATCCAACTTTACTTCCCCTTTGCTATTTCTACCTGCCTAAATCAATGTGAAACCAGAAAGTGTTGGGCCCCCTGTGCTTCCATGCCTCAAAAGAGCTGCACAGTCTTTCATGGCTGTAGTTCACCCTTGATGGCCATCGGTTTATAGAAACTGTAGAAACAATGCGCAAGCATTGATGCTACCCTCCATTTAAGCGTGTTAAATTAATTGAAAAGACTCTACATATGTTACCCCAACATTTCATATTTCTGGTATGTGTCTGTTGTACCATGTACTTGTATTACAAAGTATCCTATTCTCTTTGCATTGCTTTCTTTGAGTGAAATACGTGGTGATCCTGCCAGTCCCCCAGCTTTTGTATTTTAAACTGATCATGCTAGGCATGGAAGTACATCTTTCCCAGGGTGGTCCGCTTTTTTCTTTGCATTCTATTTGGAAGCATCCTCCAATGATTACACTTGTGCTGACACCCCCCCTCTTACTGTACAGCTCTTCATTGGGAAGATCAGTGTACTGCTGGTTTCTGACTCCTGATGACACCCCCCCCTCAGTCTCCTCCCCCACCTCTAAACCATTTATGCAGTGGAGAGCAGAGGTCATATAATCACTTATTAAAAAAGCATTTACAGTGTGTGTATATATTTATATATATATATATATATATATATATATATATATATATATATATATATATATACATATATATATTGTACAGGACGCCGTGGCTGGGTCCTGGAAGGACGCTATGTTTCCCCTCTGTTTGGACTGTGGTCCCTTTAAGGGAACAAAAAAGGGTTAACTCACCTGTAAGAGGAAGTGGGTTTAAAAACAAGACAGGAAGTTAGAGAGGGTGTGGAGGAGTGTAGAGGAGAATGTGGATGGTGGATGGTGGGTTGGTGTGCAGCAACAGTGAATAGCAGTGTCCTGCCTGGAAGCCTCCTGCTAGAGGAATCTACCTGCAACAAGAAACTAAGGACTGTTTAACTGCAATAGCAGTTCTGGACTTTGCAAGTCGGTGAGACTGAAACCTTTTTCTGTTGTTTTTGCTGCTGTAAAGCTATTTAAGTTCAATAAATCTCCTTTTGAGTGAAAAGCCTGTGTCCTGCGATCTAGCTGGTTCCCCAAACATTACAAGTGGTGCTCGAATGCGGGCAGGACAGAGTAACAGGCATTTTTCTTGCAGTTTTTTTTTTGTATTGGACTTAAAACTGACATTTAAAGGGACAGTACAGTGGATTTATGTCCTGGGTTAAAGCCGCACAAACCCTGAAAGCTGAAGCAATGGAGGAGCTAATTAAACAGCTGTCCTTGGCTAATATACAAGCGCAGACTCGCCATGAGGAAGCGAATCAGCGCTTAACAACCGAGCTGGAGGTACAGCAAGAAAACACTCGCCTGTTGGTGGCCCAGTTGGCAGCCCAGCAAGCGACCCAGCAAGAGGTTATGCAGGCTCAGGTGACTGCCTTAAAAGAAGTAGTGCAGCAGCTTTCTCAGGGCCGTGAGCAAGCGGCTGTTGCCCCTGGCAACCAGGTGACCGTGAGGGCAAGCCATTTTTTACAGAAGTTGTCCCTGAGTGATGATGTAGAGGCATTTCTTGCTACATTTGAGAGGACGGCAGAGAGAGAAGGGTGGCCCCAGGACCAGTGGGCCGGCCTAATTGCTCCTTTCCTAACCGGAGATCCTCAAAAAGCCTACTTCGACCTGCCACCAGATCATGCTAAAGACTATCAAAAATTAAAGGCAGAAATATTGGCTCGTTTGGGGGTAACTACAGCTGTTTGGGCCCAACGAGTGCACCAATGGAAGTATCGTCCAGATCATCCACCACGGTCTCAAATGCATGACCTGGTGCAACTGGTAAAAAAATGGCTGCAGCCCGAAATGTTGTCTGGCCTCCAAATCGTGGAGCGGGTCGTGCTGGACCGATACCTAAGGTCACTGCCAGACGACCTTCAACGGTGGGTCAGCCATGGAGACCCCAAAACAGTGAACCTCCTTGTCGAGATGGTGGAACGATACACAGTGGTGGAGGATCTGCTTGGCCCTACCAAGCGCCAAGGACCCAGTCTGCCACGGCCTATTCGTTCGACTGCTGCCCTTCGAAAGGACGTTCCCCGGAGCCCTGGAACCAACACCCCGGAAGGTCAAGAGTCACTCCCGATACCTTCTCAGCGATCTGTTCCTGTTCGGAGAGGAGGGGATGTACAATGTTGGCGATGTCATTCCTGGGGCCATACCCAGGCCCACTGCCCACTGCAAGAGGAGCCCATGGAATGCGGGGTTCTTCGGAGGGGGTCTTTTTATGCCCAGAAAGCATGCACAACACATATTGATCTTGGAGAAGAGAAATTCGAGTGTGAAGTCCAAGTGAACCACCTCCCTGCCCGGGATTTGCTGGACTCCGGAAGCATGGTAACCCTGGTCCATCCTAGAGTAATTGGGAAGATCGGTCCGGTAAGAAAAACTTTACGGGTGGTGTGCATTCATGGGGACACTAGAGAGTACCCTCTCATCTCGGTGTCCATCTCCACAGCATGTGGCACTGGTACTCAAGAGGTGGGGTGGTAAAGAACTTAGTACATGATGTTATCATAGGACGAGACTGTCCATTATTTGCAAAACTGTGGGGACAAGGAGAACTACCTGGACGGTCCACAGACTGGGGAGAAACTAGTCCCTCTGTTCCTGCTGTTGAGAGAAATAACCCTGAAATGCCGAATGTTCTTGAAAATGCTAATGATTTGGTTAATGGGGATGAAAGTAGTGCTGATATTATTAAGGGTGTCAAAATGTGTGGTTCACAGACCTACCTGAACACTGAAGAGGGGGGGAACCTTCCCCACTTCAGGTAATGCTGGGGGAAGAGGATGAGGAAGTGGCCGTTACCCCTGCCCTGCCGGATTTGGGTGTTCCGCAGGGGGCATTTGGTACTGCCCAGATGCCGGACCCCACTTTGGCCCATGCACGGGAACAGGTTGTAGTAATAAATGGGGTTCCCCAAGAGCCAGGTGCGAATGAGCGGTGGCCACACTTTGCAATATGTAATTAATTGCTTTATCGGGTTACCAAAGTGAGAGAAAATGTGGTAGAGCAATTATTGGTACCCCAACAGTATAGACGCAAGGTCTTGGACCTGGCCCATGATGATGTTTTAGGGGGACACCTGGGAGTTGAAAAGACGGAGGCACGGATCACCGACCGGTTTTACTGGCCAGGTCTGAAAGCAGAGGTAAGGAGATACTGTACCTATTGTCCCACCTGTCAGATGACCGCTCCGGTGACCCACTTCCGGAATCCTTTGGTCCCTCTGCCCATAATTGAGGTCCCATTTGAAAGGATAGCCATGGATATAGTGGGTCCCTTGGTGAAGTCAGCTCGAGGTCACTCCTACATACTGGTGATTCTCGACTATGCCACCCGATACCCTGAGGCGCTACCCCTGCGGAATACCTCCTCTAAGGCTATTGCCCGGGAATTATTCCAGTTGTTTACACGGACTGGTTTTCCCAAGGAAATACTAACGGACCAGGGCACCCCGTTTGTGTCGAGGGTTATGGCCGATGTGTGCAAGCTCTTCTGGATTAAACAGCTGCGCACATCGGTCTACCATCCCCAAACGGATGGGTTAGTAGAACGCTTTAATAAGACCCTTAAATCTATGCTCAAGAGAGTTGTACAAAGGGATGGGAAAGACTGGGACTGTCTGTTACCAGCTCTCCTGTTTGCTATCTGGGAAGTGCCCCAGGCCTCCACTGGGTTTTCGCCCTTTGTGTTGGTATATGGGCGGAGACCTCGTGGACTACTGGATTTTGTTAAAGAGGAATGGGAAAGTGAACCTAGTCAGCATAAGAGTGTTCTTGAATATGTTTTCCAAATGCAGGAGAGGATCCGAACTGTGTTGCCACTAGTCAAGGAACATTTACAAAAAGCACAGGAGGCTCAACGACGAGTCTATAATAGGGCTGCTAAAATAAGGAACTTCCAAGTGGGGGATCGAGTAGCGGTGTTGATTCCCACTGTGGAAAGTAAATTCTTAGCCAGGTGGCAAGGCCCCTTTGAAGTTGTAGAAAAAGTGGGAGAGGTGAATTATAAAGTCCACCAACCGGGTAAGAGGAAACCCTATCAAATATATCATGTAAACTTGTTAAAGCCCTGGACAGAGAGGGAACCAGTGACCTCCCTGGCTAGTGCAAGATTGGAGCCTCGGGTTGGGGTGGAGAGTGTCCAAGTAGCAAATACCCTGTCTAAAACCCAAAGTCAGCAGGCAAAGGAGTTCTTGCAGAGAAATAAAGAAAAATTTTCAGACTTGCCAGGGCTCACGAGTACCATAGAGCATGAAATCATCACGGAACCAGGAGTCAAAGTTTTTGTCCGGCCCTACCGCATCCCAGAGGCCCAAAGGAAGGCTGTTTCAGAGGAAGTGAAGAAGATGTTAGACCTGGAGATTATTGAAGAATCGCAGAGTGAGTGGTCGAGCCCAATTGTGTTGGTACCGAAGCCCAACGGGACTCTGCGATTCTGCAATGATTTACGGAAACTTAATGAAGTTCCACGGTTTGATGCCTACCCCATGCCCCGGGTAGATGAGCTTATTGAGAGACTAGGTCCAGCCAGGTTTATCACTACGTTAGACCTTACCAAGGGATATTGGCAAATCCCATTGACTAAGGCTGCTAGGGAGAAAACTGCTTTTTCTACCCCAGAGGGGAGTTTTCAGTACAAAAGGATGCCTTTTGGATTGCAAACTGCTCCAGCCACATTCCAGCGAGCAATGGATAGGATTTAACGACCTCACCGGAAGTATGCCTCAGTGTACTTGGACGACATAGTCATTTTTAGCAGAGACTGGGAATCACACTTGCCCAAAGTCCAGGCAGTGCTGGACTCTCTTTGGAAGGAGGGGTTTACAATAAACCCTGAAAAATGTGCTTTGGGAATGCAGGAGGTGAAATACCTGGGCTATATCGTGGGTAGAGGGGTGGTGAAACCTCAGGTCAGCAAGGTAGAGGCTATATAGAGTTGGCCCCGTCCCCTCACAAAAAAGCAGGTACGTGCATTCTTGGGCATGGTGGGATACTACAGGAGGTTTGTACCCAACTTTGCCACGTTGGCGGCTCCATTGACCGATCTGACTAAGGGTCGGAAATCGGTCATGGTGGAGTGGAATGCAGACGCTGAGAAGGCCTTTTTGGAGCTCAAGTCGGCACTGTGCCAACACCCTGTCCTGGTAGCACCCAATTTTTCAAAAGAGTTTGTTGTCCAAACTGATGCTTCCGATGTAGGGTTGGGAGCGGTGTTGTCACAGGTTGTTCATGGAGAGGAGCACCCGGTAGTCTTCCTCAGTAGGAAGTTAACACCAGCGGAGAAAAACTACGCTATAATTGAACGAGAGTGTCTGGCCATTAAGTGGGCTCTGGAGTCCCTCAGATATTACCTTTTGGGGAGGAAGTTTAGGTTGATTTCTGACCATGCCCCTTTAACATGGTTGAGACAGGGTAAAGGGAATAATGCCAGGGTTACTTGGTGGTTCCTGGCACTCCAGGAATTTAAATTTGTAGTGGAGCATAGGCCCGGGAGACTGCATCAAAATGCAGATGCCCTCTCCCGAGTCCATTGTTTGAGCTCCACTGTTGCCTCCACCTCCATGGCGTTGGGGCACGGGGGGGGGGGATATGTACAGGACGCCGTGGCTGGGTCCTGGAAGGACGCTATGTTTCCCCTCTGTTTGGACTGTGGTCCCTTTAAGGGAACAAAAAAGGGTTAACTCACCTGTAAGAGGAAGTGGGTTTAAAAACAAGACAGGAAGTTAGAGAGGGTGTGGAGGAGTGTAGAGGAGAATGTGGATGGTGGATGGTGGGTTGGTGTGCAGCAACAGTAAATAGCAGTGTCCTGCCTGGAAGCCTCCTGCTAGAGGAATCTACCTGCAACAAGAAACTAAGGACTGTTTAACTGCAATAGCAGTTCTGGACTTTGCAAGTCGGTGAGACTGAAACCTTTTTTCTTTTGTTTTTGCTGCTGTAAAGCTATTTAAGTTCAATAAATCTCCTTATGAGTGAAAAGCCTGTGTCCTGCGATCTAGCTGGTTCCCCAAACATTACAATATATATATATATATATATATATATATATATATATATATATATATATATATACATACATACACACACAGTATATCACAAAAGTAAGTACACCCCTCACATTTTGTAAATATTTTATGATATCTTTTCATGTGACAACACTGAAGAAATTACACTTTGCTACAATGTAATGTAGTGAGTGTACAGCTTGTATATCAGTGTAAATTTGCTGTCCCCTCAAAATATCTCAACACACAGCCATTAATGTCAAAACCTCTGGCAACAAAAGTGAATACACTCCTAAGTGAAAATGTCGAAATTGGGCCCAATTAGCCATTTTCCCTCCCCGGTGTCATGTGACTTGTTAGTGTTACAAGTAGGGATGTGCTTCGAGTTCGGCTGTTCGATCGTTCAACGAAGATCGAACATTATGGGGCGTTTGCGTCAAATTCGAGCGGCGCGTCACACCCCATAATGCACTGCGTCATCGCAGTGCATTGCTGGCTGATGATTGGCCAAGCATGCACTATGACCCGCATGCTTTGGCCAATCACAGCACCATAAGCAAAGAGAGCCATAATTGGCCAAAGGCGGGGTGCCTTTGGCCAATTATGGCTCAGGGGGTTAAGTCCACACCCCATACTATATAAGGCTGCCTGCACGTCAGCCTTGTGTAGTGTGTTGCTGGCGGAGAGAGAGATAGAGAGAGAGAGTGTCATTTCATTTACTTTGAGCAGGCAGTTTATTCAGTTAGCAAGATCTCACTGCAGACCGTTCCTGCTGTACTGCTTCTAATCTACTTCAGGCAGGCAGTTGATTCAGTTAGCTGCAGTGTACTTTGTATATATGTATATATATATATATATATATATATATATATATATATATATATATATATATATATATATACATCCTGGCTTTGTATATATATATATATATATATATATATATATATATATATATATATATATACACACTGTATCCAGTTTAGCTAGATCTCACTGCAGACCGTTCCTGGTGTACTGTTTCTAATATATTTCAGGCAGGCAGTTGATTCAGTTAGCTGCAGTGTATTTAATATATATATACATATATATATACAGTCAGACTGGTATGTGTGTATATATATATATATATATATCCACTGTATCCAGTTTAGCTAGATCTTACTGCAGACTGTTCCTGGTGTACTGTTTCTAATCTACTTCACACACACACACACACTGTATCCTGTGTAGCTAGATTTCACTACAGGCCATTCATGGTGTACGTATTCAAATATACTTTCAGGCAGGAAGGCCAGACAGGTTATTCAGTGATCTGCAGTGCATAAAATATATATACTGTCTCCTACATATATATCCACTGCATTCTAATTTAGCCAAGCCTATATCTGACTGCAGCCCATTGCTGGTGTACATTTTCAAATACACTTTCAGGCAGGCAGGTGATTCAGTGATCTGCAGTGCATAAAATATATATACAGTCTCCTACATATAAATATCCACTGCATTCTAGCCTAGCCAAGCCTATATCTGACTGCAGGTAGTTCCTGGTGTACGTTTTCAAATACACTTTCAGGCAGGCAGGCAGGTGATTCAGTGATCTACAGTGCATAAAATATATATATATACAGTCTCCTACATATATGTCCACTGCATTCTAGCCTAGCCAAGCCTACACCTGACTACAGGCAATTCCTGGTGTACGTTTTCAAATACACTTTCAGGAAGGCAGGCAGGTGATTCAGTGATCTGCAGTGCATAAAATATATATACGGTCTCCTACACCTACCTATATATCCACTGCATTCTAGTCTAGCCAAGCCTATGTCTGACTACAGGCCATTGATGGTGTACCTTTTCAAATACACTTTCAGGCAGACAGGCAGGTTATTCAGTGATCTGCAGCGCATAAAATATATATACTGTCTCCAACATATATATCTACTGCATTCTAGTCTAGCCAAGCCTATACCTGACTACAGGCCATTTCTGGTGTAATTTTTCTAGTAAACTTGAGGCGGTGTTTTGCTAATCCAATTTTACAGCATGTCTGGAAGGCCACCAAGGAAAGGCAGAAGCTCACAGGCCACTAAAATAGGGCAAGTAGGCTCTGTGTCTACAGCCAATAGTACTGGTTGTGGACACGGTGCATCCTCAGCACGTGGCCGTGGGGCACGCTTGTCCTTTTTTTCGGCAGCTGGCCGTGCTGAGCCACAACATGCAGAGGTTGTTACGCTGATCCCCCGGTTACTGTCTATTTTGAAGCGCTTGTTTTTTCTCTGGAAAATGTAAGTGCAACTCTTATGTTTACAACAATAAATATTCCTTACGGAATTACGCTATGTGCCCTGTTCTTCCTCTCTTTTCTCTTTATGGTTGGGCCTATTTGCCCATTCGGTTTACCTGCTTTATCCATCATTTTGGAGTGTTTGCCTGAAGACCGTATCCACATAGTGAGCCTGAATGCTCTGGTCATCCTGGTAAGCGACTGGTGCTTTTGGTGGCGGATCATCTATGTTACCTCTGTCACATTTGGATGTTCACTCAGGAGTTCTGTGACTGTTACCCATTTATGTTTTGAACTTCATTCTTTTGGACTACATTTGGGACTTGTCTGTGTCCCCCCCTTTTTTTTTTTTTTTAGTTTACACCTCGGACATTAATTCTCACGGAACACGTGTCACTATTTATATTGCTTTTTTCATATGTCAATTTTATTCTTGATATTGATCATTAATTGCTTAGCGCTGCACATTTTCCATATATATTGGTAGAGTGGATGACAAAGCCGTCCTCATCCTCCTCATCCTCCTCACCCTCTGTCACCCAGGCTAAGACAAGTTTGGCTGCCAATGCGGCCTATTCCATCAGCACAATGGCATCAGTCACTCCTTCCCTAGCCCCACCATCATGCCCTGAGGAGTCCCCCGAACTGTTTGACCACAATGTCGGGTACATGCTGCAGGATGATGCGCAGCGTTTTGAAGGCTCAGATGATAGTACCCAGGTTGAGGATAAAGGCAGTAACGTGAACCCAGAGACAGGGGGTTAGCCAAGAAGGACAAGAAAACTGGCAGTCATGTTCCCCCAGCTGCAGCATACTGCCAGGTTTGCTCCAGTGGCGAGGAGGGAGGGGATGATGAGGTCACTGACTCTAAGTGGGTGCCTGATAGAAGAGAGAAGGAGGAGGAGTAGGAGGCACATCTCCAATGAGGCAGGATACCCTCTAGGGGCCAGCTTAAGGACAGCCAACCGACTGCGTCACACCGCAGAGCTCCACATGTGCAGAGCTATGTCAGAGCTATGCTGACTGCGCGTTTTTTCAAAGGTTCTTTGGTGTGGGCCTTTTTTGAGACGTGTGCAGCAGATCGCACCATTGCTGTTTGCAACATATGTCTGAAGCGTATCAAGCGTGGCCAAAACAGCAGCCGCTTGGGCACCACATGCTTGACCAGACATATGTCGAGCTCCCATGCAGTCCATTGGCAACAGTACTTAAAAGACCCACAAAGAACAAGGCAGACCTCTCCTTGTTCCTCATCAGCTGGGATCTCCAACCCCACTATACCTTTAGTCCTCTCAGAGACCTGCACTGAGAGGAATGAAGGTGTAGAATTAGGTGTCCCAAGCACTTGCGGGCAATCTGCTAGTGGTACACATAAATCTGATTGTAGCAGGCAAATTTCCCTACCCCAGTTGCTAAACCAGCGAAAGAAATTCGGTCCCAGCCATCCACATACTCAGCGGCTGAATGCTAGTTTGGCTAAATTGCTAACACTCCAACTGCTGCCTTTTCAGCTGGTAGACTCTGCCCCCTTTCGAGAATTTGTGGAATGTGCGGTACCTCAGTGGCAGGTTCCCAAACGCCATTTTTTTCTCAGAAGGCCATTCTGGCTTTCTACCGGCATGTGGAAGGCAATGTCTTGGCCTCATTGGACAGGGCGGTCAGTGGTAAGGTGCACATTACCGCTGACTCATGGTCCAGCAGGCATGGACAGGGACGTTACCTTTCTTTCACAGCGCACTGGTAACCCTGCTGGCAGCTGGGAAGGATGCAGGACAGGGTGCAGTAATGTTGGAGCTTGTTCCACCACCACGCCTCCAAAATGCTGGTAGTGGTGATTCTGCCACACCTCTCTCCTCCACCCCCTCCTCTTCTTCTTCCTCTATGACCTCTTCCTGTGCAGATTTGTCCTCAGAACCAGCGGTGCTCCGTAGGCGTTCTAGGGGCTACGCAAGCACTCAGGCAAAAAGATGCCATGCAGTGCTTGAGTTCGTCTGCTTAGGGGACAGGAGCCACACTGGGGCAGAGATTCTGGCAGCTCTACAGGGGCAGGCTCAGAGGTGGCTGATGCCACCCCAGCTTCAGCCAGGAATGGTGGTTTGCGACAATGGCACCAACCTCCCCTTAGCCCTCCGACAGGGACACTTCAAGCATGTTCCCTGTTTGGCTCACGTCCTTAATTTGGTGGTGCAGAGGTTCTTGTGGTGGTACCCAGGCTTACAGGATCTCCTGAGGCAGGCCAGGAAAGTCTGTGGGCATTTCCGCCGGTCATATAATGCCAGTACTCGGCTGGCTGACCTTCAAAAGGAATGCAACCTGCCCAAGAACCGCCTCATCTGTGACATGCCCACCAGGTGGAACTCAACGTTGGCAATGCTGCAGTGACTGCACATGCAGTAGAGGGCCATCAATGAGTACCTGTGCGAGTATGGCACCAGGACAGGGTCAGGGGGGCTTGGCTTTTTTTCACCACGCAGTGGCTAATGATCAAGGATGCATGCACTGTCCTGTCACCATTTGAGGAGGCCATGAGGATGGTGATCAGTGACAGTGCATGCATCAGTGCTACTGTCCCTCTTGTCTTCCTGTTGGAGCACACACTGTGTGGAATAATGGACAGGGCACTTGAGGCTGAACAGAGGGAGGAAGAGGAGGACTTCCTTACCTCTCAAGGCCCCCTTTATTCAGACAGTATTCCTGCAGGCCCATCTATCACACAGGAAGAGGAGGAGGAGGAGGAGGATTGTGTCAGCATGGACATGGAGCCTGGCACTCAACATCAGCAGCAGTCTTCAAGGGATTATTTCCAGTCCCCAGAAACCCATGGACTTGTACGTGGCTGGGAGGAGGTGGCTGCGGATCATGTCGTCCTTAGTGACCGAGAGGACTCCGGACTGAATGCATCAGCAAACCTTCGTTGCATGGCCTCCCTGATCCTGCAAAGCCTGCGAAAGGACCCTCGGATTCATGGTATCAAGGAGAGGGAACAGTACTGGCTGGCAACCCTTCTTGATCCACGTTACAAGGGTAAGGTTTGCGGAACTTATTCAGCCTTCACAGAGGGAGCAGAGGATGAAACATCTTCAGGAGGCCTTGCAGAAAGGTTTGTGCAATGCGTTTCCGGAGCCTGGGAGGTTACAATTTCCTGATCCTCCTGGACAACGTGTTGCTAAGGCTTCGGTCAGTCACAGAAGGTGGCCATCTGGCCAGATGCGTTCAGACAATTTTTTAGTCCACAGCCCCAAGGTCTGATCGGTTCCAGCAACCATCGCCAGCGTCTGATTTACATGGTGCAGGAATACCTTGGGGCAAGATCAGTCTTGGAGACCTTTCCAACCTAAAATCCACTGGGTCTTGAGGATGGATCACTGGACAGAGCTTGCACAGTACAGTATGCAATTGAGCTACTGGCCTGTCCTGCATCCAGCGTTCTATCTGAAGGCACATTCAGTGCTGCTGGAGGCCTTGTAACCGATTACAGAATGCGCCTGTCCACAGACTCGGTTGATCGGCTCACCTTCATAAAAATGAATCAGTCTTGGATCACCAGCTACCAATCACCTGATGCTGATGTAACCGATTAATTTTTTTATGAATGTGAGATCCCTTGAAGACTGCCTATGCTGATGCTGAGTGACTATCCTGTTATGCTGAGTGACTATCCTATTCCTCCACAATGTTCATGTTGATAGCTTCTAAGAACTTTTTTGGTTCTGGGCACCACCACCAGTACCTAAAGCCCAATTTTTCTGCCCCTGTTTAACAGGGGCATGTAATTACAATTTTTGCTGTAATATTTTGCAGCAGGGCTCGTTCCTGTGCTCAACTAGAGTATCTGTGAGGGGTTGCAGTGCTGTGGCACCACCACCACCACCACTGCCTAAGGACCAGTTTGTCTGCCCCTGTATAGCAGGGGCGCATAATTACAATTTTTGCTGTAATATTTCTCAGCAGGGCACATTCCTGCGCTCAACTAGAATATCTGTGAGGGGTTGTAGGGTTGTGGCACCAGCACCAGTGCCTAAGACCCAATTTTTCTGCCCCTGTTTAACAGGGGAGTGTAATTACAATTTTTGATCTAATATTTCACAGCATGGCCCATTTCTGTGCCCACCAAGAGTAACTGTGAGGACCTACAATGTTGTGGCAACACCACCACACCACCACCAAAGGCCCAATTTTTCTGACCCTGTTCAACAGGTGCATGTAATTACAATTCTTGATATAATATTTCACAGCAGGACCTGTTCAAGCACCCACCAAGAGTAACTGTGAGGGCTTACAGTGTTCTGGTACCACCAACACCTAAGGCCCAAATTTCTGCAAAGTATATAGGGCAGGCCGTATAGTATATACAGGTGGTCCCCTACTTTAAAACATCTGACTTACAAACGACTCCGGAGAGAAACAACAGGAAGTGAGAGGAAATATACCCCTAGGAAGGGAAATTCTCTCCTGTAAGAGTTAATATGGGAAAAAGGTGTCTCCACTAAGTCTTTATCACCAATCCTTGTTTCCCTAAAAACCCCAACTTTTCAAAATCCAATTGTCATTGGGACAGAAAGTGAGGTGAAATCTTCTGAATAGGGGCACAGACAGCAAAACAAATGTTACAGGGGTGATGATAACCCTTCTCTATGTTATCCAAAAAGCTTAAAAATCGATTTTTTTTGGCTGGAGCTACAATTAAAAAATGTACCTGTTACAAATTACAAACAGATTCAACTTAAGAACAAACCTACAGTCCCTATCTTGTTTGTAACCCGAGGACCACCTGTATACTACTGTTCAGAGTATATAGGGCCTGGGGGCCCCATGCCTTTTCCTTTTTTAATTTGGGTGCGGGGTTCCCCTTAATATCCATACAAGACCCAAAGGGCCTGGTAATGGGCTGGGGGTTACCTATGCCATTTTTCTCAATAATTTCCATGCATATTGCCGGGACCCAACATTACTTTACAGCCGCAAGCAGTTTTGAATAACTTTTATTCCTTTAGAAATGTCATTTTGTGCAGGGACTGTTCTAAACACGGGAAATACGCACCACTTTACAGGCATACTATAGACACCCCCCAGGTATGATATTTAAAGGAATATTTCACTTTTATTTTTTTACTTTAAGCATCATTAAAATCACTGCTCCCGGAAAAACGGACGTTTTTAAAACTCTCTTTTGCATTGATATCCTGCACTGGGGCAGGACCCGGGTCCCCAAACCCTTTTTAGGACAATAACTTGCATATTAGCCTTTAAAATTCACACTTTTGATTTCTCATGTTCGAGTTCCATAGACTTTAACGGTGTTCGAATATTGGTGCGAACTTTCGGTCCGTTTGCATGAACCGAACCGGGGGATGTTCAGCTCATCCCTAGTTACAAGGTCTCAGGTGTGAATGGGGAGCAGGTGTGTTAAATTTGGTGTTAATAGCTCTCATGCTCTTATACTGGTTACTGGAAGTTCAACATGGCATCTCGTGCCAAAAAACTCTGAGGATCTGAAAAAAATAATTTTTGCTCTACATAAAGATGGCCTAGGCTATAAGAAGATTGCCAAGACCCTGAAACTGAGCTGCAGCATGATGGCCAAGACCATAAAGTGGTTTAGCAGGACAGGTTCCACTGAGAATAGGTCTCGCTATGGTCGACCAAAGAAGTTGAGTGCACATGCTCAGCATCATATTCAGAGGTTGTCTCTGGGAAATAGACGTATGAGTGCTCCCAGCATTGCTGCAGAAGTTAAAGAGGTGGTGGATCAGCCTGTCAGTGCTTAGACCATATGCCGCACACTGCATCACATTGATCTGCATGGCTGTCATCCCAGAAGGAACCCTCTTCTAAAGATGATGCACAAGAAAGCCTGCAAACAGTTTGCTGAAGACAAGCAGACTAAGGACATGGATTACTGGAACCATGTCCTGTGGTCTGATGAGACCAAGATAAACTTGTTTGGTTCAGATGGTGTCAAGTGTGTGTGGTGGCAAACAGGTGAGGCGTACATAAACAAGTGTGTCTTGCCTACAGTCAAGCACGGTGGTGGGAGTGTCATGGTCTGGGACTGCATGAATGCTGCCGGCACTGAGGAGCTACTGCCTTGCTAAAGAAGCTGAGGGTAAAGGTGATGGACTGGCCAAGCATGTCTCCCGACCTAAACTCTATTGAGCATCTGTGGGGCATCCTCAAATGGAAGGTGGAGGAACACAAGGTTTCTAACATCCACCAGCTCCATGATGTCATCATGGAATAGTGGAAGAGGACTCCAGTGGCAACCTATGATGCTCTGGTGAACTCCATGCCCAAGAGGGATAAAGCAGTGATGGAAAATAACGGTGGCCACACAAAATATTGACACTTTTGGGCCCAATTTGGACATTTTCACTTAGGGGTGTACTCAATTTTAATGCCAGTGGTTTAGACATAAATGGCTGTGTGTTGAATTATTTTGAGGGACAGCAAATCTACACTGTACACTCACTACTTTACATTGCAGCAAAGTTTTGTCACATGAAAAGATATAATATTTACAAAAATATATACACACACAAAAACATTTTGCCATGTAATTCTGTTTTAAACTGAATAGATTGTATTACAATAACGCCCTTCACTCTTCTGGGAAGGCTTCAACAAGATTTTGGGGTGTGTTTGTGGGAGGTTCTTGACACAGGAGGTTGATTTACTAAAACTAGAGCACTGAGAATCTGGTGCAGCTGTGCACCGTAGCCAATCAGCTTCTAACTTCAGCTTGTTCAATTAAGCTTTGCCAATAAAACCTGAAAGCTGATTGGTTTCTGGGCATAGCTGCACCAGATTTTGCATTCTTCAGTTTTAGTAAATCAGCCCAAGGGTTGGAAGTGCACAATCATCCAAAATGTCTTGTTATGCTTTTGAAATAACAGTACCCTTTACTGCAAACACCTGAACTCACAAACCATATAGGCTGGTGTGATGGTCAGGCGTCCACAAACTTTTGTCCCTATAACATATGTTTCCACACTGCTACCATGGGTTTCCTCTGGGTAATCCTGTTTTTTTCCAAAATCCAAACAGACACTTGTTGGTTATTCCATCAGGTCCTAGGGAATATATGCATATGTGTAAATGTAGTAAAAGCATTAGTCTATAAAGTCCTGGGGGGGCAACAATTAAAGTGAAAACAATTATAATGAGGAATGTTTTAAATAAAGTACTATACCTTGGATAAGGATGGTTGAAAAATCTGAAAATCCAGTGTCATCCCTGCCATCCATTATCTGAGCTCCACCTTGAGCATCTGTGAGGAAAACATAGAAGACCTCCAAACCCTCAGGATCATCATCATCTAGAATTTTAATGGACACCTGAGTTTCACTCTGACCATCCAGCATGGTAATCAGAATAGCTTGCTCTTCAAAGTCCAGATCTTCAGTTGCCCAAGAAATATTTCTGGACATGTGGCTTTGCTCAAAGGGCAGCCCCTGCAATCCATTCTTGGCCTTTCGTGCCCCAAAAGTTGTAAGTGTGACATGAACAATCCCACTGGAACCTTGAGTTCGCTTTACTTGAATAGTCACGGTATTTAGTGCGCTATTGTTTGAATCTTCATTGATATATGTTATGGCAGGCCCAATGCTTAGCAACCCAGACGTGAAATCATTTGCCAATATTGTTACAGATGAGAGACTGTAATCAAAATGTAGTCTTGGCTTCTGGTGGTAGAAATCAGTACTTTCTACAGATGTTAGGTTAACATAAAATAATTCATCTAGTTCATATATTTTATCATTAATTATTGAAATATTTATTACTGAGGAGGTCTGACCTTTATCAAAAACCAGTTTTCCATTTAAAACGGGCACAAAATCTTCTTTTTCTTTGGCACTTCCTGAAATGGTTGTGAAAGTTAGTTTTGTGTTGTTGCCATGGAAACCAAACAACCGCTGAACGTGGAGTGACACAGTCTGGTTGTCTTCTTGCACTACAATGTACCTTGAATTGGGGGAAAACTGGAATACTCCCATTGGTTCAAATTCTGCATAAGTAAATCCTGATCTGTAAGACAGAGTGGAGAAATATCGTACATTTTATTCTGTGGGTTGCAACATAAATGGTCCCTGCCCTGAAAAAAATGCTACAATCTTCCATTAGTTAGTAGATGAAAATGGATTTTGCATGCAAAATTAACAAATAATAACTATACAGTTTAGGATACAGTAGGAACTCTATGCCACTGATCTCATCTGTGTTCTCAATAAATGAGACAGCTAAAAAAAATGCTGAAAAAGCAAGTGTATTAAACAAGTAAACATTTTAAAATATATCTGTTGCCAACAATTAGGGAGTGGCAATAAGCATTATAACCCCTTCTGAATTTTATTGATACTGGTTAATTTGCGATAGCACTGAACCGTTAAAGAAGACAATCTGTTTTCATCTAAATCCAATGAGAGGCGGAGGAAGTGATCCTTGGGGCAGGTGAACTTATGATAACATTAGTGTGTGTGGACCTCGATGGAATCCTCGACTTTTGCCTCTCTGGTTGCAATAAGATGATCACTCATCAGAAGGTATAACCCTGGATATGTGGTTAGGAGCATCTAATGCCAAACAGTCTCATCAGTTGGAGGTTCATTTGAATTGTTTACTGTATTTGAACAGAAAAGTCAGATTTATGCAGGACAAGTCAGCTGCTCTCACTGCAATCAGGTCAGGCTGACACTCAGTCCTAATCCAGTCCTAAACAAGGCTACAAAGATCTTTTCTTTCTGATACCATTACAGATTATTGCTCAAGCCCTGAGGAGAGAGGAGTCCAGTTCCCCTCAAATATGTTGTCTATCTCTGACATTTCTGTCAGATACTGTGCATAAATCCCATCAGCATCTAAAACTGCTGCAGGTGCCCGGCCTTTTAAAGGAGAGCGCCCTGCTTCATCTTTTCACTGGTATGATGGACTGAGGCTGTACTCTGTCATTGTTCACGTTATCCAATATTTAAAATCCTGGCTTCAGTTCGGTCTCCTCCCATTAGACATGCCATTCTGATGCACTTCACCAGTTTCGGGCTTACTCGTAGACTAAGCCATACACTAAGCAATAGAGAGATGTGGCTAGACATGTGCTGAACAGAAAAATTTGTTTTGTTTTTAGATAGTTTTGTTTATAAATTTTCTAACGAATTCCAAATTTTGAGAACGATTCAAATAGCTGGTTGTTAGGGAGCAGGCCGGGAAGCTGGACCCTGCGTCCTTAATAACCGATGACTCATCAGCTGTCAGCAGGCTTCACCACTGACAGTTAAAATTAGGGATGAGCCGAACACCAGAACATGCAAACATGCAAAAAATTTGTACGAACAAGCGAACACTGTTAAAGTCTATGGGACACGAACATGAAAAATCAAAAGTGCTAATTTTAAAGGCTTACATGCAAGTTATTGCCATAAAAAGTGTTTGGGGACCCGGGTCCTGTCCCCGGGGGACATGTATCAATGCAGAAAAAAGTTTTTAAAAACTGCAGTTTTTTCAGGAGCAGTGATTTTAATAAAGCTTAAAGTGAAACAATAAAAATGAAATATTCCTTTAAATATCATGCCTGGGTGTGTTTAGAACAATACCACAGCAAAATGACATTTCTAAAGGAAAAAATCTTATTTAAAACTGCTTGCAGCTGTAATGAATTGTCTGATCCCAGCATACACAGTAGAAAAAAATCATTGAAAAAAGTGGCATGGGGACCTGGTCCTGCCCCAGGGGACATTTATCAATGCAAAAAAGTTTTAAAAATGGCCGTTTTTCAGGAACAGTGATTTTAATAATGCTTAAAAAATAGGCGTTGCCAGGGTGTGGCTATCGAGGCTGGAGCCCTGAATGTGAAGCCTATAGCCCCGAGTCTCAGCAGGTTGCGGCTGCGGCGGGCGGCATTGGAGGTGGAGGAGAGACAAGCGGGAGGACGAGCAGAGATGACTCCATCTCTCTCCGTCCGCCCGTCACCACTCTTCCACCCTCACACTTCAACGTGGGAGCGATGTGCAGTGGGGAGCAGAGAGATGACATCATCTCTCACTGCCCGCCACACATCAGAGCTCTTCTGCCCTCACCGCGCGGGCCTTTTAAATGTCGGAGGTGCGGCAGGGAGCAGAGAGATTACGTCATCTCTCACTTTCCGCCCCGCATCTCCGCTCTCCTGTCCTCACTAAATGGACCAGTGGTGCCAGCCTGCCACCAATGCAACGACAATGCACATTTGGTGGCACTGGCTGGCATGGCAAGTGACAATCTGCAAATGGTGGCAAGTGACAATCTGCAAATGGTGGCAGGTGACGTGGCAAGTGACAATCTGCAAATAGTGGCAGGTGACGTGGCAAGTGACAACCCGCTTCTAGTGGCAGGTGATGGTGGCAAGTGACACACCCAGGGCTCCCACTGATTCTTCATTATGGTGAGTTGAACCACTTCATTATATATTACAATGTAACAATAGAAACAATGCGCTTCGATCACCCTGACACCATATCAACCATGGTGCCATGATGATTGAAACGCCAACAACAGCTTTCCTTTGCCTGTGAAAAATTGCTTACCACTGGTGTGCCCCCCCCAAGTTAGTGACCGCTGCTATGGGCTCTAGCCCCAGATCTTTTGCAGACCTAGCAATGCCCCTGGCTTAAAGTTAAACAATAAAAATGAGAAATTCCTTTAAATATTGTGCCTGGGGGGATATCCTTAGTATGCCTGTAAAGTAGTGCATTTTGCTAGAAAATTACTTAGAACCCCCAAACATTCTATATATTTTTTTTCTAACACTCTAGGGAATAAAATGGTGGTCGTTGCAATACTTTCTGTCACAATGTATTTGTGCAGAGGTCTTACAAAAAACTTTTTTAAATGAAAAAATAAGACAATGGTAAAGTTAGCACAGTTTTTGTGAAAGATAATTTTACACCGAGTAAACTGATACCCAACATGTCATACTTTAAAATGGCGCCCACTCGTGGAATGGCGACAAACTTTTACCCTTAAAAATCTCCATAGGCGACGTTTAAAAAATTCTACAGGTTGCATGCATTGAGTTACAGAGGAGGTCTAGGGCTAGAATGAATGCTCTTGCTCTACTGATCGTGGCAATACTTTGCATGTGTGGTTTGAACAGCGTTTTCATATGCAGGCGCTGCTCACGTATGCGTTCGCATCTGCCCGCGAGCTCGGCGGGACGGGGAGCGTTTAAATTTTTTTTTTCTTATTTGTTTTACCTTTTATTTTTTATTTTTACACTGTTCTTTAAAACAAAATTGTGTCACTTGTATTCCTATTACAAGGAATGTAAAATCCCTTGTAATAGAAAAAAAGCATGACAGGACCTCTTAAATATGAGATCTGGGGTGCACTAAAATGCAATACAAAAAAAAAAAAAAATTAAATGTCATTTAAAAAAAAAATGTTGCTTTAAGAGCTATGGGCAGAAGTGATGTTTTGACGTCGCTTCCGCACTGCAATGGTATGGAGACGGGTGGGGGCCATCTTCCCCTCACTTGTCTCCATACCAAGCCAGGGAGAGGACCCGATCGCCTCTGCCACTACAGACGGTTCCGGTAAGTGGCGGAGGGCACCGCAGAGCGGCGAGAAGGGGCCCCCTCTCCCGCCGCCAATAAAAGTGATCTTGCGGTGAATCCAACGCAGAGACCACTTTTATCTGAAACCGGACCGCTCACTGAAGAAGAGGATACCAGGGTTATGGAAGCTAGCTGGTGCCATAACAACGATATCCCTCTTCAAAGTGCTGACGTATATCCACGTGAGCCGTTCTGGAAGTGGTTAAACTGCTTGTGGCTGTAATGAATTGTTGGATCCCGGCAATATAGATAAAAATCATTGAAAAAAACGGCATCAAAATGTAAAAAAAAAAAAAAAGCGTGGGGGTCCCCCCAAAATCCATACCAGGCCCTTTAGGTTTCGTATGGATATTAAGGGGAACCCTGCACCAAAATTAAAAATAAATGGCATAGGGGTCCCCCCCAAAATACATTATCTGACCCTTATCTGAGCACACAACCTGGCAGGCCGCAGGCAAAGGGGGGGGCGAGTGAGCACCCCCTCCCTCCTGAACCATACTAGGTTACATGCCCTCAACATGGGGAGGATGCTTTGGGGTCCCCCAAAACACCTTGTCCTCACGTTGATGGGGACAAGGGCCTCGTCCCCACAACCCCTGCCCGGTGGTTGTGGGGGTCTACGGGCGGGGGGCTTATTGGAATCTGGAAGCTCCCTTTAACAAGGGCACCCCCAGATACCGCCCCCCCATGTGAATGGGTATCGGGTACATTGTACCCCTACACATTCACCAAAATAAGTGTCAAATATAGTAAAAATGAAAGTAGACAGTTTGGGACAAATCCTTTATTAAAAAAAATAAATAGATAAAAATGTCCCGCGATGTAAATCCATCGTTCATCACGCCGCCCGATGAATCGAAAAAAAAAACGCAACCACTTCGTCTCTATGGGAGTCTCCCCCTCACTGAAGCCTCTTCGCGATGACAGCTGTTATGTAGCTGAGGGCGGGGCCACCCGGTGACATAAACGGGTGACCCAGCCTTCCTCTGATGTCACATGGCCTTAAAATCCATACCAGACCTGAAGGGCCTGGTATGGATTTTGGGGGGACTCCTATGCCATTTTTTAAAAAAATTATTGGCGCAGGGTTCCCCTTATTATCCACACCAGACCTGAAGGGCCTGGTATGGATTTTGGGGGGACCCCCCCACACATTTTTTTTTTAATTTTGGTGCGGGGTTCCCCTTAATATTCATACCAGACCCAAAGAGCCTGGTAATGGACGGGGGGGGGGAAACCCATCCCGTTTTTTTCATTATTTTTATCTATATTGCCAGGATCTGACAATTCATTACAGCTTCGAGCAGTTTTAAATAACTTTTGTTTCCTTTAGAAATGTCCTTTTGCTGTGGTATTGTTCTAAACATGGGAAAAATGCGCTACGTTACAGGCATACTAAGGACACTCCCAGGCTCGATATTTAAAGGAATATTTCATTTTTATTGTTTCACTTTAAGCATTATTAAAATCATTGCTCCTGAAAAAACTGATGTTTTTGAAACTTTTTTGCATTGATACATGTCCCCTGAGACAGGACCCGGTTCTCCAAACACTTTTTATGGCAATAACTTGAATATAAGCCTTTAAAATGAGCACTTTTGGTTTTTCATGTTAGTGTCCCATAGACTTTAACGGTGTTCCGCGGCTTTCGAATTTGCCACGAACACTGCATAATGTTCACTGTTCGGTTAACAGGTGAACACCCCATATTCGAGCCAAACTTATGTTCGAATCGAACATCGGGCTCATCCCTAGTTGAAATGTACACAAAAGAATGTCGGCAAAGAAAAATTCAAGACCTCACGTTGTTTTTTTTTAATTTTGGTGTGGCATTCCCCTTAAAATCTATAAAATAATTTTTTTTCAGAATTTTCATTGCAGTATTCTTTTTTTTACATTTCAGCTGTTAGCGGGGAAGCCTGCTGACAGCTGAAGAGTCATCGGTTATTAGGGACTTGGCGGCCGGCAGCTATTCTTCACACAGAATTCAAATTAGTTGATCATTTTTCAACCGATCCAAATTCAACACATTACAAAAAATTGGAATTAGTTAGAAAACAAATATATCAAATTAACCAAATTTCAACGAAATACGTTACTATTTCAGTGAGAGATTTGGTTACATCCAAATCTCAGAATAACCAAAAATATCATCCAAATTCATATTCGGACCTAAACTAATTGCACATGTCTAGATGTAGCCAATGTGAGAGGACTGAGCTGAAGCTGGGACTTTGACTGTAGGTTAGTGGTGAACATAACATTGACATAATTCCTCAGTGTTACATCACATTTTATTGATGTCTGGGTTCCAGTGGAGGGGATTCACTCACTCTGTTTGTCCTAGAGACAAAAAAATTATTGGAAATACATTTTACATTTGTCACCAGAACAGGAATAAGGGGAAACCCCCTATGAGGATATCTGTTCAGCTCTTCAAAAGAAACTTTCCTTTCACTTCCAGTTGTGTCTCTGGGACAAGCCAGGGGAAATCCAAAAGAAGACAAAAATAAAACATGATAGCAGTTCTGACCACTGACTACTGCACAAACCACCAATGTATTTGCCAATTGCTCCTTAAAGATTTATTGTTATAGCTTCAGGAAACAAACTTGCTAGTATTAAAAAGGACATTCGTTCTTTAGAGTTGAAGTGTTTCATATGAATTGGTAAGCATCATAGTTTCTATTTGTAGAACCATTAACAAGTGGGCAAATCTTTCAATCTACAGCGTGGCAAATGTAAAGCACAAAACAGAAAAACTTGAGTATGATTATAATGAGTAATGTAACCTTAGAAACTTCACTAGTTTTTGTTAAAGTTTTTAATATGAAAAGGGATTTTCAAAATTAAAATCTCCCTGTTTAAATGTTTGCTGCAAATAAAAGAACGGTAAACTGTATGCAAAATGTCTGATGGGACCTGAGCCATTATAGACAATTGTTTACACTTCTGTATTTTAATCTTGCACTTGTAGCACCATTGACTATAAGAGCACAGACATCATAAAGCATTTTGCCTGTAGCTTCCAATGCTTTCAACTGCAGCAAAATACCAAGTGTAAATGAGTCCAGTTCTTCAGGCAGTCAAGTATCACATTTCTGTTAAACTGCAAGAACAAAATTATAAAACTGCTTGTAGTAGTCTATAAGCACCTATACATATTACAAATAGTTTCTTGTTTAACATATCCAGTCAGACAATCCAGAAATCATTTAACAATATTGGTGCACTAATATACTAGTGATATCTTTTTTTTTAAATATTGGAGCCATTCTGCTCACGGCGTGATTTGTCATATATATATATATATATATATATATATATATATATATATATATATATTACCATATGGTTATAGAGGTCAGCAAGCTTAATAGACGTAATGAGAAAAATTACTATGGGGGGCAAGCCTGACAGCTAGTGCATCTGTTTGTCTATGCACACACTTCGGTACAACCTGCTGCCATCACAGCCTGAGGTCAATGGTGTGAATGAGGAGAAATGAGGCTGCTTGCTGATTAAAACAATGAACTAAATGTCATTAGAGGTAAAAGAGAAAAATGTACAACAAAATATCGTTAGTTGCCCAACAAGTTATTTATATTATGTGGTATGTCTTTGTAATTGTTCTTCAAGTTTTTTTTTTTCTTTAGTTTCCTGATCAGGAAATGAAGACTATAAAATTCTGCAAATCACTGTTACCCTTTAATTTGCACTGTAACATTCTAAAACAATATCAGAGACACAAAATTTGAATGAACATTTTAAAACAGTACGCAAGTAACTACATAAGAAAGAACACATGTTGCTCTTACTTTAAACGGGCACCACTGGGCACACTGCTACTGAGACTAATCAACTGTAATGAAAAGCCCTCAGGCACGCTAGTATTCGCCTCCAGGTAAAGTGGGATTGATTTTCTTTCTTCTCCATGTGTAAAGACAACAACCCCTAGCAAAGATAAGAATCACATCAAAACTTACTGCATGCACTCATCATAGTTCTTATCTTTTTAACAAGAGATATCCAAAACTTGTAAGAACAGTTTTAATTTTTCATATCAGCATAAGCTAAACAACTGATAAATAAACCCCATTATTACTCTCAAGTAAAGGGAACAACTTTTTAGGTATACAACAATATTGTATTTTTTAAATGACAGGATTACTTTTTTTTTTTGGAGATTTGGCCTCCTTCCATTGGAATTTCTGTGTGATAATGGATGAACTTAGATTCAGATTGAACCCAGACGTTAGCTGTCTTTGCTGGGTTTTTCAGCCATGGGCTGGAGATTCTTTGCCCCGCAGCTGCGTGTATACAAAAGGGGTGGGAATTCTTGTGACATCATTGACCTAATATGGTCACATGGTTAAATTAGGTCAAAGGCTTATGTACTGTATTACTAAGTATGTGCCTCTCTTTTTTTTTGCTTTTGGACTTTAGTGGGGAAGGGTTTAAAATGTCTATCATGTTATTATTGCATTCTGTTTTCTGAATCACCACTGTGGAACAGGAAGTAAAAAGAAATGTTCCCAAAATAAGATATAGACCACCATAAAGAGAGACATTCTAACCCCACTCCACGTTATTGCTCTCTCTGTGCCCATTGGAGATGTTTTGACTTTTACTGCTTCCACTATCACTTGGTGAAGGAAATCCTAGCCAACAGGGACATGGACACTGATAGGAACCTGATAGTGGTTCTATACCTTGTCCCTTTATCCAAAACAACTATAAATATTTTGGCTAGTTTAAACTTTATGTTACCCAGCCAGGTTCATTTTAAGACCCCATTCATATATGATTTACACATAAATGTCACTTCAAACTGAAGCCCAAAAAAGTACACAAGTTTCTTTTGGGGCATAGGAGGCAGGCATTTTGGCCTTAATAGATGTCAGTGGGAGTGCCTGAAAAACGTGAATAAAAAAGGAAAAATGTATGTAATGTGCATTTTACACACATTTCCTTGCATGGTATCTAGTTGTACATTGACTAAAAGTCATTTGAAATATTGCTCAAGCCTGAAGCACATGCAAAAATACCTGTACATACCCTCAAAAAACATTTGAAAAATTACTAAAGACATTCAGAGTAACTGTGAATGGAGCCTAAAGCAGACATCTCCAGCAGTACATACTTTACACTTGCTCCCCCACTGCTCTCTGGGAGAGAAAGAAAACCCCTGTGTAAGCTATAAGTTGCAAGAAATGTAGCTTACATGGGGTTATAATGTCCCCAATTGACAGACCTGCATTGTCACATGACTAAATCGTATGCTCCCTTAGACCCTGGAACACCTGGAACTTCCTTTAGCTCCCAGTGCTGAACAGAACGGTGGAGTGAAGGAAAAGTGAGTATATAAAGCTTAGGGTGGGGGCATTATAGCAAATATTGCCTTGACCTCAGTGGGCAATTCACTAGCTGCTCTAAGGCCTCTTGCACACTTTTACAGTGGTGTATTTTTTGTTCTGCTTGTAAATGCACCTATATGTTATCCTATGTGTCCATGCACACATAGACATTTACAGACGTATTAGAAGAGGAATGTTTACAAGCAGAAAAAAAAAACACCAGCGTGTAAACGAGAGGAGCGTTTGGGCAGAAAAAACGTGGAACGTGCCTAAATGTGCTTAAACGTTAGATGTGTTTATTCTTGTTCGCATGTTTGTGCATTAATGCATTGTAACAGCCACAATAAATTCATATTCTGGACAATAGAATGTGTTAACATTCAAATGTGGAAAAGCGTATTAATGCGTGTGCAATATGTGGCTTTTACCATGTTTTTTAAGTAGCTTTTCTCTTGCCAGGACTCAGGGCAAAAAGCTTTCAGAGGACCTGAGCAAATGCTCAGTGTACATAAGGCCTAAAGTGTATCTCTAGCCACATTTATTTAGTTCTGGATTGGAGAGGGGAAGGATTAAAATCCCACTCAGGTTTTTATTGCTGTCTGCTCCTCTTTGTTTTGTTTGTCAATGCAATTGAAGGTTAGAAGAAATCTTTCAGTAGGGACATTTTTGGTGACAACTGTCAGAGAGAGATTTCTTCTCACTTTGTCTACATCTTTTTTAATTGCATGTTCACATAAATACCAGTAAATGTCCACCCATTCTCAGGTAGGTCAGCACATTTAAATCGTAAGGAATTGGTCATTTAAAAGATATACAAATATTCAAAAGCTGATGCAGAAAAATAACCTCATGCAGGCTTATACTGCATTACAATATCAAAATACAAAAAATACAATGCAAAACTGCTAATTAAGAATTAAATACACAAAAAATCTGTTATTTACCAACGTGTTTCATTAGATTTAAAGTGGATGTAAACCCGATTCATGAAATTTGAAGTTTTCTTATCTCTCTTCAAAGAACTATGTCCCGTAGCTGTCTCCTGCTCCGTTCTTCTGTTATCAGCAGGATAACGTCTGACAAGTTCTCTGTCAACTGAGATAAAAGCAGCCTGATTTTTGTGTTGGGCAGGATGCTATAAATATATTAAGAGAGCCCTGAACGATTCAACAAACAGTTCTGAAAGTCTCTACCTATGAGGAGAGGGGGTGTGTGCCTTTCCTCCAATCAGCTGTCTTGGCTGTATGCCCAGGCTTCACTGCAGTGCTGAACAGGAATAGAAAAACTCATAATACAATCTGAGCATTCTAAAGTATATATAAAGCTGAAGAAAACAGATATGCATGTAAAACTTATGTAGGGAGATTTGTTTCATCTCTGTGAATCATCAGAGGCCGTTCACTTCACTGGGTACATGTGAGGGTTTACATCCACTTTAATATATCAATAAATATAAAATAATTGCCTGTATCAGGAAGGAAAATTCAGTTTCATCAACTTTATACAAAAAAAATTTACATTAAGAGTTAATATATGGCTACAATCAGGCAACTGTCTGTAATTAGTACAAAGGTAAACCGTAATTGTGTCCCTGGTGAAACTACAAATGAAATGCAGAATCTGTAGCCATAGTATAAACTTCATTTTCCCTATAATCAGAGTGCAGAATGTAATAACAAAATCCAGTGTGTATATTATGTTTAATGCTTATTCTGATAGAATACTATTGTTAACTAATTTGAATTGCATTTTATTTTGCAGAAATAGATGGAAAAAGACTGCATAAATCTCCAGTTGTATATGTTTTCCTTGTAAATCATATTATAGACAGATAGATGAATGATAGGGATTTATAACAATAATGCATCCAGAGAAAAATAAAAGTGCATAGAAACAATAATGGAGAGAAACCATGATTGGTGAAAGGTCACATGATTACTAATACCAGCAAAAAACACAACACACTGCAGATGGAATAACAGGTATTACATAAACTCTCACATTGGAGTTCCAAAAATTACATAATAACATAAGCTGTTCGTTTTTCCCTTTCCGTTAGAAAAGAAAATACCGGCTTATATGCACTTATTTCAAAGACATCAGAAGCCAGCCTACAATTATATGAGCAATTAGCATATTCTGTTTTCTATGTAGGGGAAACCATTATACTGTATCTGTTATGCAAAATCAGGTAATGACTACAGTTTTGTAAGATATGTTCTGTGCTTGCAGCCTAGGATCCTCAATTTCATTATAAATCATAGGTTTATCTTTTTACATCTAATGACACAAGGTAAGAATAGATAAATATAGGGTACACATATATACCCACAAATGTATGTAGACCTTAAAATTCACCTGTGCCCGAGCTATGGGCATTAAAGTTTTTGGAATTTTTAACAAGCATTAAAGCAGAGCTCCTCCAAAAGAGGAAGTTCCGCTTTAAGGCCTCCTCCCCTGCTTCTGTTTATGAAATGGAGCTTTTGGCGAGGAGGGGGGGACCAGATACCCGATCTTGACAGATATCCGCCCCTTCTTCTGCTTCGATCTCCTAGGCAATCAGAAGCAGAAGTTCTCTTTCCCCCTTCCCGAAGTTTTCTGGGACACGTGTCAGGTTCCAGAAGACTGTGGGACCAGTCATAGAGCGCAGTGCCGCTCGTGCATGCGCAATGGGCACCCGGCTGTGAAGCTGCAAGCTGTAAAGAAGCCAACGAGGGACGACACAGGGAGAAAATGGCTGGGGTGAGCACACTGCTGGATCGTAGGACAGGTGAGTGGCTGTTTTTTATTAAAAGTCAGCAGCTACAGTTTTTGTAGCTACCGACTTTTAATTTGCCACTTAAAAGACTAGAGCTCCAGTGTTTTTACTATTTGTTCAAAATATGTAAATATTTTAGTTTGTGCACTGGTTCACTTTAAAAGACCAACACTAACAAAACAAAGGTCTCTAATAGTGGTTACAGAAATCTATGCAAGCGCTGCTGGGGATTTTCAGCACTAAAACAGGCAGTGATGGTAAATTTCCTTAGTGCAGAGAACAATAAAAAATAACACAGGTTTAAAACACCCCTACTCTACTAAAAAAGTGTTTTTATTGCAGTCAACATACCCATTCTGGATAAGCAAAATTGAGAGGTGCCTGCAGTCTATATAACTGTGTGTAGGACTCATCCTGAGCCTGCTCATTGTGAAGCTGTAGGAACTTAAACCAAGTGGAACTTTTCTAAGTGGTGAGTTAAAACCAGAGGGAGAGTGAACAAGTTTCACTTTTTGTTTGCTGGGTAGCATTTTTGGGGCTTTTCCTTTTAGCTTTTCAATTAGCTTTTTCTGTCACTTTTTAAATAGCTTTTTTTTTTTTTTCTTCTTTGGTTCCTTCAGGCTATTAAGTAGGGGGAGGGGGTGATTGCTCACAGGTGCCTGCAGTCTATATAACTGTGTGTAGGACTCATCCTGAGCCTGCTCATTGTGAAGCTGTAGGAACTTAAACCAAGTGGAACTTTTCTAAGTGGTGAGTTAAAACCAGAGGGAGAGTGAACAAGTTTTACTTTTTGTTTGCTGGGTAGCATTTTTGGGGCATTTCCTTTTAGCTTTTCAATTAGCTTTTTCTGTCACTTTTTAAATAGCTTTTTTTTTTTTTTTTTTTTTTCTTCTTTGGTTCCTTCAGGCTATTAAGTAGGGGGAGGGGGTGATTGCTCACAGGTGCCTGCAGTCTATATAACTGTGTGTAGGACTCATCCTGAGCCTGCTCATTTTGAAGCTGTAGGAACTTAAACCAAGTGGAACTTTTCTAAGTGGTGAGTTAAAACCAGAGGGAGAGTGAACAAGTTTTACTTTTTGTTTGCTGGGTAGCATTTTTGGGGCTTTTCCTTTTAGCTTTTCAATTAGCTTTTTCTGTCACTTTTTAAATAGCTTTTTTTTTTTTTTTTTTTTTTTTTTTCTTTGGTTCCTTCAGGCTATTAAGTAGGGGGAGGGGGTGATTGCTCACAGGTGCCTGCAGTCTATATAACTGTGTGTAGGACTCATCCTGAGCCTGCTCATTGTGAAGCTGTAGGAACTTAAACCAAGTGGAACTTTTCTAAGTGGTGAGTTAAAACCAGAGGGAGAGTGAACAAGTTTTACTTTTTGTTTGCTGGGTAGCATTTTTGGGGCTTTTCCTTTTAGCTTTTCAATTAGCTTTTTCTGTCACTTTTTAAATACCTTTTTTTTTTTTTTTTTCTTCTTTGGTTCCTTCAGGCTATTAAGTAGGGGGAGGGGGTGATTGCTCACAGGTGCCTGCAGTCTATATAACTGTGTGTAGGACTCATCCTGAGCCTGCTCATTGTGAAGCTGTAGGAACTTAAACCAAGTGGAACTTTTCTAAGTGGTGAGTTAAAACCAGAGGGAGAGTGAACAAGTTTCACTTTTTGCTTGCTGGGTAGCATTTTTGGGGCTTTTCCTTTTAGCTTTTCAATTAGCTTTTTCTGTCACTTTTTAAATAGCTTTTTTTTTTTTTTTTTTTTTTTTTTCTTCTTTGGTTCCTTCAGGCTATTAAGTAGGGGGAGGGGGTGATTGCTCACAGGTGCCTGCAGTCTATATAACTGTGTGTAGGACTCATCCTGAGCCTGCTCATTGTGAAGCTGTAGGAACTTAAACCAAGTGGAACTTTTCTAAGTGGTGAGTTAAAACCAGAGGGAGAGTGAACAAGTTTTACTTTTTGTTTGCTGGGTAGCATTTTTGGGGCTTTTCCTTTTAGCTTTTCAATTAGCTTTTTCTGTCACTTTTTAAATAGCTTTTTTTTTTTTTTTTTTTTTTTTTCTTCTTTGGTTCCTTCAGGCTATTAAGTAGGGGGAGGGGGTGATTGCTCACAGGTGCCTGCAGTCTATATAACTGTGTGTAGGACTCATCCTGAGCCTGCTCATTGTGAAGCTGTAGGAACTTAAACCAAGTGGAACTTTTCTAAGTGGTGAGTTAAAACCAGAGGGAGAGTGAACAAGTTTCACTTTTTGTTTGCTGGGTAGCATTTTGGGGGCTTTTCCTTTTAGCTTTTCAATTAGCTTTTTCTGTCACTTTTTAAATAGCTTTTTTTTTTTTTTTTTTTTTTTTCTTCTTTGTTTCCTTCAGGCTATTAAGTAGGGGGAGGGGGTGATTGCTCACAGGTGCCTGCAGTCTATATAACTGTGTGTAGGACTCATCCTGAGCCTGCTTATTGTGAAGCTGTAGGAACTTAAACCAAGTGGAACTTTTCTAAGTGGTGAGTTAAAACCAGAGGGAGAGTGAACAAGTTTTACTTTTTGTTTGCTGGGTAGCATTTTTGGGGCTTTTCCTTTTAGCTTTTCAATTAGCTTTTTCTGTCACTTTTTAAATAGCTTTTTTTTTTTTTTTTTTTTTTTTTTTTTCTTCTTTGTTTCCTTCAGGCTATTAAGTAGGGGGAGGGGGTGATTGCTCACAGGTGCCTGCAGTCTATATAACTGTGTGTAGGACTCATCCTGAGCCTGCTTATTGTGAAGCTGTAGGAACTTAAACCAAGTGGAACTTTTCTAAGTGGTGAGTTAAAACCAGAGGGAGAGTGAACAAGTTTTACTTTTTGTTTGCTGGGTAGCATTTTTGGGGCTTTTCCTTTTAGCTTTTCAATTAGCTTTTTCTGTCACTTTTTAAATAGCTTTTTTTTTTTTTTTTTTTTTTTTTTCTTCTTTGGTTCCTTCAGGCTATTAAGTAGGGGGAGGGGGTGATTGCTCACAGGTGCCTGCAGTCTATATAACTGTGTGTAGGACTCATCCTGAGCCTGCTCATTGTGAAGCTGTAGGAACTTAAACCAAGTGGAACTTTTCTAAGTGGTGAGTTAAAACCAGAGGGAGAGTGAACAAGTTTTACTTTTTGTTTGCTGGGTAGCATTTTTGGGGCTTTTCCTTTTAGCTTTTCAATTAGCTTTTTCTGTCACTTTTTAAATAGCTTTTTTTTTTTTTTTTTTTTTTTTTTCTTCTTTGGTTCCTTCAGGCTATTAAGTAGGGGGAGGGGGTGATTGCTCACAGGTGCCTGCAGTCTATATAACTGTGTGTAGGACTCATCCTGAGCCTGCTCATTGTGAAGCTGTAGGAACTTAAACCAAGTGGAACTTTTCTAAGTGGTGAGTTAAAACCAGAGGGAGAGTGAACAAGTTTTACTTTTTGTTTGCTGGGTAGCATTTTTGGGGCTTTTCCTTTTAGCTTTTCAATTAGCTTTTTCTGTCACTTTTTAAATAGCTTTTTTTTTTTTTTTTTTTCTTCTTTGTTTCCTTCAGGCTATTAAGTAGGGGGAGGGGGTGATTGCTCACAGGTGCCTGCAGTCTATATAACTGTGTGTAGGACTCATCCTGAGCCTGCTTATTGTGAAGCTGTAGGAACTTAAACCAAGTGGAACTTTTCTAAGTGGTGAGTTAAAACCAGAGGGAGAGTGAACAAGTTTTACTTTTTGTTTGCTGGGTAGCATTTTTGGGGCTTTTCCTTTTAGCTTTTCAATTAGCTTTTTCTGTCACTTTTTAAATAGCTTTTTTTTTTTTTTTTTTTTTTTTTTTCTTCTTTGTTTCCTTCAGGCTATTAAGTAGGGGGAGGGGGTGATTGCTCACAGGTGCCTGCAGTCTATATAACTGTGTGTAGGACTCATCCTGAGCCTGCTTATTGTGAAGCTGTAGGAACTTAAACCAAGTGGAACTTTTCTAAGTGGTGAGTTAAAACCAGAGGGAGAGTGAACAAGTTTTACTTTTTGTTTGCTGGGTAGCATTTTTGGGGCTTTTCCTTTTAGCTTTTCAATTAGCTTTTTCTGTCACTTTTTAAATAGCTTTTTTTTTTTTTTTTTTTTTTTTTTCTTCTTTGGTTCCTTCAGGCTATTAAGTAGGGGGAGGGGGTGATTGCTCACAGGTGCCTGCAGTCTATATAACTGTGTGTAGGACTCATCCTGAGCCTGCTCATTGTGAAGCTGTAGGAACTTAAACCAAGTGGAACTTTTCTAAGTGGTGAGTTAAAACCAGAGGGAGAGTGAACAAGTTTTACTTTTTGTTTGCTGGGTAGCATTTTTGGGGCTTTTCCTTTTAGCTTTTCAATTAGCTTTTTCTGTCACTTTTTAAATAGCTTTTTTTTTTTTTTTTTTTTTTTTCTTCTTTGGTTCCTTCAGGCTATTAAGTAGGGGGAGGGGGTGATTGCTCACAGGTGCCTGCAGTCTATATAACTGTGTGTAGGACTCATCCTGAGCCTGCTCATTGTGAAGCTGTAGGAACTTAAACCAAGTGGAACTTTTCTAAGTGGTGAGTTAAAACCAGAGTTTAAAACAGGAGATTATAACAGGGGTCATAGTACCTGTGTAGTGTGAGTACATGAGTGTTGTCTGAGTAGTGTGTGTGGATCGTTAGTACTTGTGTATTGTGTATTGTATACTTGAGTATTGCGAGTGTACATAGGTCTGCGACTGTTCTGCGATTGCATGTAGGTCTGTGAGTACCTGTGTATTGTCTTGTGTACCTGTGTACCTGTGTATTGTCTTGTTGTGTACTTGTGTATTGTCTTGAGTATTAGTGCCAGGAAGCTAGCTGTTAGGTAATTTGGACAGGGTAAAATCCCCAATCCTCACTAAATTTAATAGGTACGATGCCCGGCGGGTGTGGAGAGGCGACTCTTTGTACATCTTGCCATATGTATGCGTTCCTTGATCATCCGATCGAGGGCGAATACTGCTGTGCAAAATGTAAGCACATTGTTTCCCTGGAAGCCCAGGTTCTGAATCTGGGGAAGCAACTGTCAGCACTGAGAAGTCCCTCCATACTAAAGGAGAGCCAGGAACGTACACGGCAGGTGCTGGCAGGGGCCAGCACAGAGGCGGGTGGAGACAAAGAGGTGCTGGCACTAGCAAAGAGTAGATGGGTGACAGTCAGGAGGGGTAGAGGGGGAAGTGCCAGGGAGGCCGATCCAGGACTGGAGCATCCCAATAAGTACGCTACTTTGAGTGACATTGGTGAAACCAGTCAGGGACCAGCACTGCTGGAGCTGAGGGACTCTCCTAGCTGCCGGGGGAAGAACTCCTCCAGTGAGAGTGGGGGGGCAGCAAAGGGAAAGGAAAGACAGATTCTGGTGGTAGGGGACTCAATTCTTAGAAGGACAGAGAGGGCAATCTGTAACCAAGACCTGAAGCGCCGAACAGTATGTTGTCTACCGGGCGCTCGGGTTCGGCACATCACGGATCTTGTGGACAGATTACTGGGAGGGGCTGGGGAAGACCCGGCTGTCATGGTGCACGTTGGCACCAATGACAAAGTCAGAGGCAGATGGAGTGTCCTAAAGAACGATTTTAGGGACTTAGGAGCTAAATTGAGGAAAAGGACCTCCAAGGTAGTATTCTCAGGAATACTACCGGTACATCGAGCCACACCAGAAAGGAAGAGGGAGATTAGGGAAGTAAACAAGTGGCTGAAGAGCTGGTGTAGTAAGGAGGGGTTTGGGTTCCTGGAGGACTGGGCCGACTTCTCAGTTGGTAACCGGTACTATAGAAGGAACGGACTGCACCTAAATGAGGAGGGTGCAGATCTGCTGGGAAGGAAGATGGCCAAAAAGTTAGAGGGGTTTTTAAACTAGGCGATGGGGGGGAGGGTCCAGAGGCAGAGATAGCCAGCGCGGAAGATATTCCAGAGGGTAGTATTGGGGGCATTAGTGGTAGGTTAACCAAAGCACAAAAACACAAGGTGAGTATAGTAGCAAGTCCTAGTTGCAATCTCGAAACACCCAATACGAAGACAATATGCGACCGGTCTAAACTATGTGGCATGTTCACCAATGCCAGGAGCATGGCGGACAAGTTGGGTGAACTAGAGATACTGTTGTACGAGGAGGATTTGGATTTTGTGGGAATTTCAGAGACCTGGTTCAACAGCTCTCATGATTGGCTGGCAAACATTCAAGGGTATACCCTATACCGCAAGGATAGAGAGGGTAAAAAAGGGGGAGGGGTATGCCTATATATCAAGAATAATGTACAAGTGAATGTGAGAGATGACATCACTGAGGGAGCTAGAGAGGAGGTGGAATCCTTATGGGTAGAGCTCCAAAGGGATAAAGCTAAGGGGAAAATAATACTGGGAGTATGCTATAGGCCCCCAAACCTGAGGGAGGAAGTGGAGACGGATCTCCTATCACAAATTGGAGTAGCAGCAAGGATGGGAAGTGTTATCATAATGGGGGATTTTAATTATCCAGACATAGATTGGGCGGAGGGAACCGCGCATTCATTTAAGGCTCGCCAGTTCCTTAATGTCTTGCAGGACAATTTTATGGGTCAGATGGTAGACGCACCAACTAGAAATAAAACATTACTGGATCTACTGATTACCAACAATACAGACCTGATCACGGATGTGGAAATGCGGGGCAATTTAGGTAACAGCGATCACAGGTCAATTAGTTTCAGTATAAATCACACAAATAGGAAACATAAAGGGAATACAAAGACACTGAATTTCAAAAGAGCCAACTTCCCTAAACTACAAACCTTGCTAAAAGGCATAAACTGGGATAAAATATTAGAAACAAAGAATACGGAGGAGAGATGGGTTTGCTTTAAGAGCATATTAAATAAGGGCATTAGCCAATGTATCCCATTGGGTAATAAATTTAAAAGAGCGAACAAAAGTCCTGGATGGCTTAACGCCAATGTAAAAATGCATATAAAAGTAAAGGAGAAGGCCTTCAAAAAATACAAGGTTGAGGGATCATCCTCAGCATTCAGACTTTATAAAGAATACAACAGGATATGTAAAGGTGCAATTAGGACAGCTAAGATAGAACATGAAAGACACATAGCGGAGGAGAGCAAAAAAAATCCAAAGAAATTCTTTAAGTATGTAAACAGTAAAAAAGGGAGGACAGACCATATTGGCCCCATAAAGAATGAGGAAGGACATCTGGTTACAAAGGATGGGGAGATGGCGAAGGTATTGAATTTATTCTTCTCCTCAGTCTTCACGAGTGAATCGGGGGGCTTCAGTAACCAAAACTGCAGTGTTTATCCTCATGACACAACACAGGAAGCACCTCCATGGTTAACAGAGGATGGAATTAAAATTAGACTTGAGAAACTTAACATTAATAAATCACCGGGACCAGATGGCTTGCATCCGAGGGTACTTAGGGAACTCATTCAAGTGATTGCCAGACCGTTGTTCCTAATTTTTACAGATAGTCTACTGACTGGAATGGTACCAGCTGATTGGAGAAAAGCCAATGTAGCTCCTATATTTAAAAAGGGCCCAAAATACATCCCTGGGAATTACAGACCAGTTAGCCTAACATCGATAGTATGTAAACTCTTGGAGGGGATGATAAGGGACTATATACAGGATTTTAGTAATACGAACGATATCATTAGCAGTAATCAGCATGGATTCATGAAGAATCGTTCTTGCCAAACCAATCTATTAACCTTCTATGAGGAGGTGAGTTGCCATCTAGATAAAGGAAGGCCTGTAGACGTGGTGTATCTGGATTTTGCAAAAGCATTTGACACAGTTCCCCATAAACTTTACTGTACAAAATAAGGTCTGTTGGCATGGACCATAGGGTGAGTACATGGATTGAAAACTGGCTACAAGGGCGAGTTCAGAGGGTGGTGATAAATGGGGAGTACTCAGAATGGTCAGGGGTGGGTAGTGGGGTTCCCCAAGGTTCTGTGCTGGGACCAATCCTATTTAATTTGTTCATAAACGATCTGGAGAATGGGATAAACAGTTCAATCTCTGTATTTGCAGACGATACTAAGCTAAGCAGGGCAATAACTTCTCCGCAGGACGTGGAAACCTTGCAAAAAGACCTGAACAAATTAATGGGGTGGGCGACTACATGGCAAATGAGGTTCAATGTAGAAAAATGTAAAATAATGCATTTGGGTGGCAAAAATATGAATGCAATCTATACACTGGGGGGAGAACCTCTGGGGGAATCTAGGATGGAAAAGGACCTGGGGGTCCTAGTAGATGATAGGCTCAGCAATGGCAGGAAATGCCAAGCTGCTGCTAACAAAGCAAACAGAATATTGGCATGCATTAAAAGGGGGATCAACTCCAGAGATAAAACGATAATTCTCCCGCTCTACAAGACTCTGGTCCGGCCGCACCTAGAGTATGCGGTCCAGTTCTGGGCACCAGTCCTCAGGAAGGATGTACTGGAAATGGAGCGAGTACAAAGAAGGGCAACAAAGCTAATAAAGGGTCTGGAGGATATTAGTTATGAGGAAAGGTTGCGAGCACTGAACTTATTCTCTCTGGAGAAGAGACGCTTGAGAGGGGATATGATTTCAATTTACAAATACCGGACTGGTGACCCCTCAATAGGGATAAAACTTTTTCGCAAAAGAGAGTTTACCAAGACTCGTGGCCACTCATTAAAATTAGAAGAAAAGAGGTTTAATCTTAAACTACGTAGAGGGTTCTTTACTGTAAGAGCGGCAAGGATGTGGAATTCCCTTCCACAGGCGGTGGTCTCAGCGGGGAGCATTGATAGCTTCAAGAAACTATTAGATAAGCACCTGAATGACCACAACATACAGGGATATACAATGCAATACTGACACATAATCACACACATAGGTTGGACTTGATGGACTTGTGTCTTTTTTCAACCTCACCTACTATGAGAGTTTTCATTTTCCTGAAAATTTGCCATTTCCATGAAATGCATTACAATAAATGAGGAAGGCGACATTAATGTGGTTTTGGTGATTTGCAGAGGTAAAACTGCTATTAATGGCTCCTGAGGGTTACGGGAGCTCTATTCTGGTGCCAAAAAATGGCCTCATTATCTTATGTATTTATTTTTCCACAGAAGCACAACAAAGTAAAATAAAACAATTTAGGTGATACAAATCACAATAAATTTACTTAATTAACAAGTGATTTTCAGGCCTCATGCACACTGGACGTTAAAATAACGTTATAAAAATGCCAGTAGCTTCAGTGAGTTTTTCAAAGTTTTTCAACGTTTCCGCAATAGCGTTTTTAGCGTTTTTTTTTTTTTTTCAATGGGTCAAAAACATCAAAAAACTCTGGTGAGCAACGTTTTTGAGCGCTTATCTGCGTTTATCAGTTTTTTTTTTATGTTAGAGCTAAAAACAGCTGAAAAACTCCTCTCAGAACCCACTATTGAAATAGCAATAAACTATAGACTGCTCTTAGTTCTGGATTCCAGGATGGAATGCAACACAATTCTACCTCTGTAGTTCTAAAACATGTAGCAAGGGCTAATTCATACCACTGTGCTGCATTAGCACATACGTGTTAGCATAAATTGTTTATTTGAATGGGCTGCCTCATGCACCAAATCGCATAAACAAAGATACATGCATCATTTTTTTGCAGTGCAGAGCAATGTACACTAGTACAATGCAAATTGATTGAAAAGGTGCATTGGGGTACCATTCAGAATAAATATCACTGTGTCGCACCAACACATGTAAAGTGCATTGCTGTGCGTTACCACAATGCAGTAGTGTGAATGAGCTCTTAAAGGCATGGATGGAGTATGCAACTACAGTAAGATGTAGGAACTGTGGAAGACAAGGATCCCTTCATGTAACTACAGTACAGTCACAAACAGTCTTGTAGATTTCCGATAGAATGCAACACATAAAAGAATGGAGCTAAACACGCAGCTATTACAATGCAGGTTGAGGATGAAAAAAAAAACAAATATAACAAATAAATATAAAACATATGGTCAATAATAGTAGCTTGTAGACAGGTGCAGACTGCTTTCTTCACTGCAGGTGGCATTCATCCGCAGCAGCAGTGCAGAGAGAGAGGAAGTCAAGAAGAACATGGTTCCTCGTTCACTGGGCCAGCAATTCAGTTAAATGCTGGCCGCCAATGCGCTATCTTAGGGTGGCAGAGTCTATTTAAGACCCTGGCTCCTGAACTTGGTGCACTTTCAGCATGTGGGTAGTGTACAGACTGGTCACCCGTCTGTCGGGGACAGTATTAGCAGTAGGGAAGGGTTGAAGATGAGTAGGGAAAGTTTAGCATATTGCCATTATCCTTGGACACCTTCAAACTTTTGCTTGGGCCAGCCAGGCCACATTCACCCCCTCCAGACAGATTCTGTCAGTTCAGCTGAAACCTACACACACCTGGCATCCATGAGTGTTCCTCCTCCTTCCACTGGGCTTATTGTGAATTGCTTCCATTTGCTTCAATACAAGTTAAATTTTTGCACCACGACTAAAGCCTCGTACACACGATGCAATTGTTGGCAGAGGATTGTCTGTTGACAGACTATTATCCTAAAATCTGACCGTTAGTATGCTCCTTTTGACAATTGTTGTCCAACTTTCGGCCAACAAATGTTGGATGGCAGGCTAGTAAATTTTTGGCAGACAACAGTCTGTTGTCTGATTTTCGTATGGTCAGTACACAAATCCATCACACAAAAGTCAAAAGTACAAACACGCATGCTGGCAATCAATGCTCACCAAACACAAAATTAGCAGAAGGGACCCAAAGGGTGGCGCTCAAGAGCTGAAATTCCTCGTAGTACGTCACTACATTCGTGTTTGTTGCACAACAATTGTGTATCATGAGTATGCAAGACAAGATCCTGGCACACGCCCTTAAGACAAAAATCAGACGCTCGGTTGGCCAACAGTTGTACTTTGTGTACGAGGCTTAAGTGTGTGTTATTGCCATTGCACCACGCTGCACCCACAAGCTCAATATGCAATATAAAAAACAATGTAATATATTTAAAGTTAACTACACTCAAAAAATAAAAATAAACAATTTGTGTAACCCAGTTTTTGTTTTAGTTAGAGAGGACATTTTATGTACTATTATTCTGAAAAAGCACATTACTTACCAGATTCAGGTAAGAGTTTACCAAGTTGGATGTCCTTTGGCATGAAACCAGGGGGATATCCAGAACGCCAGTTTACGGTGACCGAACCATAAGACCCTTCTCTGTAAACAACAGCATGACCCATCCCTGATGTGATATTTGTAAGGCGGAATGCAACTGATTCAAAACCAACCTGACAGAAGAAAAGATGGTTTCAATATTTACTACTAATGGTCAGAGAACATTTCAACATTTCTGAAAATGCATACACAGAAAAAACTCTGAGCATTAAAAAGTGTTATGCACTTTCCTAATAAGTATTTAAATATCACCCAACAGGGATGCTGCTAGGTTCCTTAAAGACGTGAAGTATACCTGGACACTTTACACTGAAATGTTTTCGTGCTTGCAAAAAAAAAAGGGAGGGGGGGCGGGGTTGGGATTTTTTTCTTGTTCTCAATTCCCATTTCTATACCTTTTCCTTCCCTTTTTTGAATTCTCTCTCTAATGTTGCGTACACACGATCGGAAATTCGGTCAGCAAAGGACAGATGAGAGCTTTTGGTCGGAAAATGTGACCGTGTATGCTCCATCAGACTTTTGCTGGCCGAATTCCAGCCAGCAAAAGATTGAGAGCATGTTCTCAATTTTTCTGTTGGAAAAAGTTCCTATCCGAAAATGCGATTGTCTGTAGCAATTCCAATGCGCAAAATTTCTACGCATGCTTGGAAACAATTCGATGCATGCTCGGAAGCATTGAACTTCATTTATTCGGCTCGACGTAGTGTTGTACGTCAAGAACGCGGTCGAAAGTTCAGCGAACTTTTGTGTGACCGTGTATATGCAAGCCAAGCTTGAGCAGAATTCCGTCAGAAAAACTATCCAAGATTTTTCTGATGGAAAGTCTGCTCGTGTGTACGCGGCATTAGTCTATTTTCCTTTCTCTACTCCACTTTTCTCCATTTAGTTCCCTGGGAATTTGCTCATAGGAAACCCAAGGAAACTAAGGCAAAAAAACAAAAAAGCATGAGCCAAAACATAGTAAATATTGCTGTTCTAGAGGCCTGGTGTGGAAGGGCACTACAAAGCAACTTAAAAAGGCACTGTCTTGCACTGTAAAGAAATGGAACTTGCCTTAGGTTGTCATGCATTGAGACATATTTCAGGCCATTCATTTTTAATGGGCTGTGTATAGCAGCAAGAGTCAATACATGACAGCGTGTGCATTTCAGTGTACTGCTTTCTGGTGTGGTTTGGCCCTAATGTGAAATTTGTTCCCTTCTGGACATGTCAGAGGCCCTCTATAATTACCAAGTTGCTTACCACTGTCCTCAAGATCTATAGGATCATTCTTGGGCTACAGGTAACAATCACAGCAAAGACGACTTGGAACACTCAGTAGAACACCTGGGGCATGTGTCCTGGATGGCGGGGTCTAGCAGTGCATTTGTAACCAAGCCTTCAAACATAATGCTCTCATAGCTACTTATCATGTTATGCATGCATTGTTGTTCGTTTGCCTTTAAATAATTGTGTCATTTCTTCACTCCGTAGCTAGGTGATACTCTTTGTAGCTAGTTCCACTCTCCTTTTTTATGCTTAGCCTTCATTCACCACATGTACTGGGTTCTGCTGGAGCTAGACACACTATAATTTTTTGGACCTATCTGATGTCTACCTTTTATGATCTTCACAAGTTTTTGGATTAAAGTTTTCGCTGATCCACGGGATGTCATTTGGATCAAGTCACTGTTTTCCAAGCTACTAGACTGTAAATGAAGTTTTCTCACCACAACTGGATCAGTTATAGAAATCCCACTTTTGGTCCTTAAATTGCTGAAACAGAACATTGCTAATAAAGTTCAAAGGCAACCCGACAGAATATAAACCATAAATCTCTCTTTTAAATGAAAGATCACTTGGATGATCTTGTGCATATTTTTTCTAACAGCATTGTACACTATGAAATACAAATATCATTAAAGAACTTGGCAATGAGACTCCCTACAAGACATGGTAACTAGGCCCTACTATTACTGCCCTCCCTGAGTAGAATGTGGGTGTTTAAAAAAGTCATTTAAAGTAAAAAATAATTACACTTGTAAAGATTTTTTAATGCTAGAGAAAAATAAGCTAAACACGTCTTGGCTAAGTGCAGGTTTGCCTTTGGAAGAAAGCCAATAATATGAAAATAATATGAAAACAGGTACAAGACAATACATGTATGCTGAGCACATACAGATTGGTTAGAGTGATTCTCTGTTCAAGTGGATAAGAAACGACATGATCTTAGAAACCCAGAACTAAAACCTCAACACCTACCGCATGACTGTTAAATAAACATAAAGTATGAAACTGCAATGATGATTGATATTTTAATTCCAGTTACATAACACAGGACATATTTTATCTAAAGTTCCATTTAGACAGGAACGCTGTATGAGCTCATGCATGCAACGTTTCAGAAATGTTAATTATAATTACTGGACCTAAAGATCAAAAGTATCTAAAGAAAAACAGTTTGTGTTGCCCACAATAATCCAATTCTTATTTTCATATTACTAAAATGTAAATACCTTCAGATAAAGTTTTTGTGACTAATGACTTGCTCACCATATTCTTGTCCTAATCATAAGTAAAACACTGTAAAGCCATTTAACAACAAACCTTATAGGAAATGTACCCTCAAATTTTAAAATACTGTATATTTGAATATACAATTCACTGCAACAGTAGTGAACATCCAATAAGCTTTTATGTGAACAACTGTTAAGTAATACAGTATGTTATATTTATAACAGTTTTTTATATGATTGTTTTTAACTGTCCTACACATTTATTAAATAATCATTGACTTCCCAAAACTGAAATACAAATCCTGAGAACCCATGGCTGTAATAAATGTATGTATACTGGATATTATGAAGCTTTTTGATTTTGTAGAAAGTGGGACTTGTTTTCCCTCTGCTGGTCAGAATAGAATACTGCAGTCCATACTATTACTATACCTCTGAATTGGCAGCTTCCTTAGGTACTGTTACTGGACTTGGCTTTTGTCCTTTATGTATGTAAGGCTTTCCAGAGGTGCTTTCACCCATCAAAGTGACATTGGACAACTCAAGAGTAAAATTAAAGCCAGGTAAGAGGAAGACCTGAGGATAAAACATTTAGGTAATCAGGACAGAGCGAATTACATATTAAAACTGGAAAAGATAGAAACATTCATACAATCATTCCAATATAAGAAAAAAAGCAACACTTTTCTCAGGGGGGGTAAAAAATGCTGGGAATATGTGTGGATATCTGCATGGGAAGCTTATAAGTGTGGTGCCAAGTGCTGCAAATATTTTACTGCATTGACTAGATTGGAAATCAGAGATATGACCATCTAATTTGTCTAAGGTGGCACTAAAACCATGTCAAACATTTACCATATTGCAGCTTACTAATTCTTAAATGTGGTAGTTACATGAATTCTCTTTTTTTTGTCTTTTTCCTTTTACTTTCAGCTAGTGATCCTGCCAGTAATCCTATACTTTTTCAACTTCCTTTAACAGACCAAGCTGTCCTGCAAAATTGACAGTTAGGGGATTGAAACAAACCATTTAATGCCTACAGGGGTCTTTACAATGGTCAACTTTTATTCAGAAAACAAAAAAGGAAAAAAGCAAATACCTCCCCACTAACAGTCCAAAGTCTGCGACATTCCTCTTCTGTGACAGCATTTTCACACTTTTTATTTTTGAGTGCAGGGTCTTTGGCCATTCTGATTGGCCATTGCGGAAATATATAACTCATTCATCCCTGTACACAGGCACCGTGCTGAGAATGTACCTGGAGCTGTGTATGGATAGCTCAGCATACATTGTAAAGAAGACTCTGAACAGGTAAGTAAGTTTATTTTAAGGCAGAAGAGACTTAGCACATCTCTTCTCCTATATATAGCCTGCCCACTCACAGTTTGCCATCTTGTACATTTAGTATTAGCTGGAGTTTAGCTTTCATTTTTTAGTCAAGTCCATTTAATTTTTTTAGTGCATCTAATACTACCCACGCCACAGATTGATACTGCTGCTGTCCAAGGGTACCTTTGGCCCTCCTCCATAGATTGGAGCCACCCTAAGACAGAAGTGTGTAAATGGTTGGATTACAAGGTGAACATAAAGGAAAAAAAAAGAAAACTAATACAGCCACCACATTTAAAGTGGTTGTAAAGGCAGAAGGTTTTTTATCTAATAGCATTCTATGCAATAAAAAAATGCTAAAAAACTTCTGTGTGCAGCAGCCCCCCTCAGCCCTCCAAATACTTACCTGAGCCTCCTCCAATCCAGTGATGTAGTATCAGAGACTTAGCTGGCTGATTGGTTGAGACAGCAGCAGAACCCGATTGGCTCCTGCTGCTGTCAATAAGGAGATAGAGGGGGCGGGGCCATGCCTCTGCTCTGTGTCTGAATGGACACACAGAGAAGCAAGCTCAGCTCGGCTGCCCCCATAGCAAGCTGCTTGCTATGGGGGCACTCGGCAGGAGGGAGGGGCCAGAGGTGCCGAAGAGGGACCCGAGAAGAGGAGGATCTGGGCTGCTCTGTGCAAAACCATTGCACAGAGGAGGTGAGTATACCATGTTTATTATTTTTAAATGAAAAAAAAAATGAGACTTTAGTATCACTTTAACCTCCCTGGCGGTATGATTATTTCGGATTTTAGGTGCTGAAAGCGGTACCATTATTTTGCATGGAAATTTGGCGTTTTATATTGTAGGTCTGTAAATCTTAACAATAACACACTTAAATCTGTCCAAACCAGAGTCTAGTAGATATCCCGGGTATGATAAAGTTTGAAACACAAAAACATACATTATAATATAATAAATAAAAATAAATAATTAAAAAAAAAAAAAAAAAATAGTAATAAAATACATTTCCCCACAATTCACTATCGCTCAATTCTGCAAGTGTTCTAATTTACTATCGCTGTTTTCTAGCTGGTCTAAAGCCACTTTTGACGTAAAGGGACACTTTTTGGTTGCTATGGACAATCTCCAGTTTCCAGGCAGAAAGAACAGTGTATATCATGTAAAATTGCATGCAGGGCATGGGACAAAGCACTGGGGACAAAAGGGATGTGAAATCATTTCATACAGTACTGTAATCTGTAAGATTACAGTACTGTATGTGTTATGCTTTTTACATTTTTTTGAATTTGCCGCCAGGCTCCGCCCCTGTGCGTCGTGCCGCTCGCAGGGAACGGAGCCTGGCACGGAGAGGCTTCGGAGGAGGACGGAGTCCTCGGACACTGCGGGTGACATCGCAGGATCCCAGGGACAAGGTAAGTAACGCCGCCCCAGGATCCTGCAATGCGATCCCGAGTGTGGCTCGGGGTTACCGCTAATGGTACTGAATTTTAACCCCGAGCCACACTCGGGAAAACCGCCAGGGAGGTTAAAGATGAACTTTATCCTTACCTTAAATATTATAACAAAGGCACCTTTAGCAAAGACAATCTGCAGGCTTTTGTCTCCTTTGATCCTTTTTTTTCTTTTCCTCTCCATTCCTCTCATGCTATTTGCATGAAGGGCTGGTAAACCCATATCCCCCTTCCTGGAACCCTGCCTGTAACTGTGCGTTTGCCAGTTGAAATCTGACAGTGCACATCATCTTAGGGGGATGACACTGGTCATACAGGCTTCCCAGGATTAATCTGTGAGGCCCTTGTAGCATCAACAGTGCCACACTCAACCAAAAAGCGAAAAAAAAAAAAAGTTGATACCAGCAAGCAGAGCTGCATTCTGGTGTGATTTTTAGTAAAATGGGGGAAAGGTCTGCTTTAAGGATTGATGAGCAGCCATAAATTACATATTTGTTTTGGGCTTTAGATACACTTTAAGGCATTTCTGTTCTAATAGCTGCAGATTACACATGATTAAGCATCTGATGAAATCTGACCTGGTTACTGATTGGCACTATGCTAATACCATAGCTTGCACCATCTTGAATAAACACACTTCCCGTAATTATTCTGGTCTGATTTTCTCGTGCTGTTTTTTCAAAAGACACTTGGTACTCTACAGTGACATTTCCAAATGTTCCTCCCAGCCTTGTCACATTAGTTTGGATGAAGCGTTCCATGTCATTGTTTACAATGACAGTCTGTCTTGCTGGGTCCAAATAGAACACACCGTGAGGGTCATCATTTGCCAAAACAGTGAACCACAACACACTTCTCATACTATCCAGATCAGCCCCTCCTTCTACTGAGGTCAGTTGGAGCATACAAAGCTCATCCATTTCTGGCACATCATCCGGTAAAAGCTGAATTACAATCTCTGCAATATTTTGTTTATCAGGAATGACAACCCAACCAGAAGTAGCTGAGAAGTCAATTTTAATGTCAGATAAACTGGTCAGTCTCCAATAAACCTTGAAAGAGAGAAAAAACATTAGTAAATTCACATCCAAGGCACTGTTTTACAAAGATCTGTTCTGGTAAACATTTTTCTACAAATTGGCAACACAGATTGAGATGCATACTATTTGAAATTTACATTTAAAGTGAACCTGTCAAACTATTATAGGTAAATATGTAAGTACTTGCAATTGTTTTCAAATCTGTTCCTGAGGAAGGCCCCAGATTCAGGCCTCGTAAGAGATTAGGGCATACCACCTCCTGACACTAAATCATACATCCTGTCTTTCAACAATCCGAGGCGATATCCTTATAGCTGAATTACAGGGGGGTGGGATTAGAGAGGGGAGCTTATTCATATTCATTTTAATACCTTATTAATTTTAAGAAAAGTTAAGGCCTATGTACAGCCTTCAGCCTACAACCCATGGACATGGTATGTACAGACAGACTAACTAGAGGATGAAGATGGAACCCACATGGTATCTGCAGGTATATCGGATGTGCTGAAATTTGTACGCCAATTTTGGACCTTGTATTCCAGGCATTTTTTATTACATTTATAGGGGATTGACCTCACCTAGAAAATTGTCAGGTGAACACTCCTGTTGAACAAACACAAACCTACCAAACTTAAAAGAAGATGGAGGTTCTGTGTTAAAATACTTTTCTATTGCTGCGGTCATAGTGCCATGATAATTATGTACTTGTTCTATTCCCAAAATCCATGTGCACCTCTTTAGAAAACTTATAATACAATTACCGTAATATCGCCTAGCGTTCCTTGCACTCTCCTGATAAGAAAAGTTATATTCAGGGGTCCGTCACTGGTTTGAGGTTCAGTGTAATTTTTCTTTAGCAGAGACTCTGCTGCAAACTGAACAATTCCATTGGGGTCACCAAATTTCTGTATCTAGATAACAAGAGTCCAACATTTGCAGTTAATATATGCTTAAAGCGGACCTTCACACATTTTTTCAATTTTCCATCTATTAAATCTTCTGCCCTTGTTGTTTTAACTTTGGATAGTAAAACCAGTCTAGGCTTATGAACTAGTCTAGGCTTATGACATCATGCACAGCTCTCTCTCTCACTCTCGTGAGAGTTTGCCAGGATGGGAGGGGGGATGAGTCATAAGAGGGCCAATCAGAGCTGTAGGGTGCAGAGCTGGAGGTGTTCCTCTGTGTATCTGTGTAAGTCCAGGAAGTGAACAGGCAGCAGCTTCAGCTGCCCACATATAAAATGGATGCAGCTAGACTCAGTGGAGGGAGATTTCTGCAGCATATTTGGCAAGTACAGGATCACAGTATACATAAAATAATATGCAAAGTGGTTGTATAGAAGCTTCAGAATGGCAAAGATGTTTTTATTATAAATTATGTGAGCAGACTGCAGTTCCTCTTTAAGAGACGTTTTACTTACTCTGTATGAAGGAGTTTGAAGACATGTCAGTTTCCCTGGATAACCAGTTGATTTTAAATTATATGAAGCACTGTCCCCATAGGGATTGCTTTGTGTAGACTTCCCTGGGCCTTCCCCTTATTATATCGCAGCCAGTCACTAGGGGTTTTCACGCGACCAATCGTACTCTCATCTGCTCGTTATCCAATAATCAATCCCGGGTGTTTGTTTTGTTTTTTTCGTATTTATTGTTGGAACTTGGATGGGAGAAGGGAATAGCAAGATACTACATCTGGAACTATTTACAGATGAGAACAACTCTCACTTGGCCTCACCAGGTTAACTGTGGTAGCAGACTCTTTGCTATACCATACAACACCTTTATGGAAAAAATAGATGCATTGCTTGCTCTGGCAGCACACTTTGTGAAACTATTTTATCTTCAGGACACTAGCATCCCCTTTGGCTGACACCCATCCACTGACTCAATAGCTGAAGGGATGGCCCTCACAGGACAGGCCCCATGACACAGATCTGTACTCACAGTAGGCTTCTGATGTGTCTACTATCCAGTCAGCTCTGCAGGACACCTGGGTTGCAGCTTTACTCAGATTCAGGTCCTCAGGTCAACCACCTGAGGCCATATGGCAGCCTGTGCAGAGGAGGGGCAGCCGTCCCCTTCCTCCGGGATCCCGCAATCCAGCCAAAGACCCCGAGCACATGTGCCCTTGCCATATATACAGTCACCCAGCATGCACTGAGGCACTTTCCTCTGCCAATTGCCAGGGCTGTAACTATGCCTGTGGCCTCATTTTCACCATAGCACCATGAGCAGACCCTATCAATGCATCCCTGCTCATCTAAATTTACCTGGCAGCCTTCCTGGTAAGCAGAAAGCCCCAAAAACTATACTCTCTTCTAGCACCTAACTAGGAGGGTGCTACATTTATACCAGGATACCTACTGAATGCATGTAACATACAATCTGTGAACCCTATTCCATGTGAGAGCAGAGATTGCTATAAAGTAATGCCACACTGCGACCTGCATTTTGTGTCGTATTCATGAAATGCAGGCCTCAATGTAAAGCCTGAAGGACCTTTCGGAGTTCTCTCTATCTATCACAGCAAACATCTCACCTCACTCTGTAATTAGAGTCACATGACTGGCAGGCCACATGAACGGCTCTACTCCCTCTTTTATATATTTATTTGAATAAAGGGTTAATTCACACATTGAAAAAGACTAAAAACTGACAAAAAATGATGATACCTTTCACAAAAATAGGCATGACATAGTAATATGTATTTATTGAATTCTCCTTATCATAGAAACAGCAAGTATAAATCTATATATTATATATTTTCACTTTTTTGTGAATCCTCAATCTATGGACAACTGTTCATAATACACAGCAAATCAGAAATACTTACTGTAAGAGTCACATTTCCAGCTTTTGGGTCAACCTCCGTGCTGCCACTTCCAATGCTTAGTAAAACTATGAATTTTTCTTGGACTTCGATCTCTCCATGGGGCAGAATAGTCAGTGCAATAACCCTTATCCCACCTTCTCCATCACCATAATGAAACGATCCATTCAAAGGTCCGCTAAAATCATCGTTGCCAGGTGTCAGGGTGGTCTTGGAATTAGGTCCTAATATATGCCATAATATCTGAAGAATAATATTGCAAAGAAGTAATATTAATGGGTTATACTGTATACATTATATACATACAAGGAATAGAAAGAAAGTATTGCAGTTTAACCAATAACAGACAAATGAATGCCAGTGCTAAAGAAGGATTTGTATTGTTTTTCTGCAATCTCTGAGCAATGTGCTTGTAGCAAACAAAGCATTACTACTTTGGAGATAATCATGCTAACTTTTGAATAGATTGATGAAAAGTTAAAGATATAGTCAGGCTTTTTATTTTTATTTGTGCCCCCACTGGGCATATGACCCCTCAGGCAGAAAAACAAATGTCTGGGCAAAATAAGAAAAACGTATTTGGTACATCCCTGCAATACATGCACATTTTCATGTTTCACATCTTAAAAAACACTGCAAGCACAAAAAATACCTGTTGATCTGCCAAATATTCAGTGTGCTCCCTGGCTGGGATGACAATACAGTGCCTCTGCTGCTTTAAAATTCCAAGCAGTATTGTCAACCTTACCCAGTTCTCTATTGCTGGACTACAGAACACTTCCCCCACTCTTTATTGCCCAAATATATGCGCAGGGTTGATAATACTACTTGAGATTTCAGAGCAGCAGTGACAGAGTGTACAGGAAGTTAGGTGTTTACTGGATTCCTGGAAGATCAACAGGTATTTTTCTGTACTTGCAGCTTTTTAAAGGAATAAAACATAGGGAACGTTAAGGTTTGTATTGCTTTCTATGTAAACACTGAGAAGATTTTCAATTATCATCACTTTCTATTGGAGGACTTTGTTTTATAACAGTTAATTATTTAAAGACTTATTATTCTTTTGGGCACATATATGTACATCACACTTACTTATATGTACATCACACTAATGCCCTGTACACACGATAGGATTTTCCGATGGAAAATGTGTGATAGGACTTTGTTGTCCGAAAATCCGATCGTGTGTACACAAATCTGACGCACAAAGTGCCACGCATGCTCAGAATAAATTAAGAAACGAAAGCTATTGGCTACTGCCCCGTTTATAGTCCCAACGTATGTGTTTTACACCACCGCGTTCAGAACAATCGGATTTTCCGACAACTTTGTGTGACCGTGTGTATGCAAGACAAGTTTGAGCCAACATCCGTTGGAAAAAATCCATGGATTTTGTTGTCGGAATGTCCGATCAATGTCCGTGTGTACAGGGCATTACTTTGGAAGATTTCCTGTCTACTTCTATGCCAAGGGAAGCTCTCAATTTTCATCCCATCCTATCCCTTTCTTTTCCCCTGACAATGATCACTGGGTCAAATAGAACTGTTAGATCCTGATACTGGAGAGGTAGCCACAGGACAGGTAGGAGGACCCAGATATTTCTACTGACTGCCTAGAGAGACATTGCTACACTTGATTTTTTTTCTACAGCTTGTGGACTATAAGCAGTGGAGTGTCTAGCTTTCATATTTAGGGGGGGCACATGGGGGGACATGGACAAAAGTAGGGGGCAACTATAAAATGCAATTATATATATATATATCCTGGGGCCCTTTACTACGATCCCACAAAGGCCCTTTCACATGTTCTGTAGTGAGCTCCCTTCCTACTGTATTGGGCCCCCCTGGCCCCCCCCCCCCCCCAGGGTGGCAGAAAACAAGAGATATATGTCACCAGCATACCAAGAAAATATAAGGGTCCAAAGCAGTGGGAGAACTATCAGGGTTGCAAAGGTTGTCTTGCCACCAGGCCCTGGTGTTCTGCCACTGTGGGGTTCCCCAGCCTCCTCTTGCTGTCCTACCCCTGCTATTTACAGCGCTGGTCTGGCATCTCTTGGAATTTACAGGTTGGTTCTCCTTTCCTAAGGACGGGAGAAATCAGTCTGTTTTTTCAGTAACTGAGAGTCCTGGTGGAGTCCTTCCTGCAACTCGCTCTTCTCCCTGCCAATGAGGATGCAGGGGAAGGAGCAGATCGGGTGGCCGTGGTTGTGTGAGCGTTCGCATTATGCAGTGTCAGCGAGCAGAGGGAGGGGGGAGAAATCACCCGCAGGAGTTGACTGGGGGCGCTCTCCCTCTTAGACATTGCTTTTTTGTAAAAAAAAAATGTTTTTTTTTAAATTGTGGGGGGCACATGGTGGGGCACAGCATAATGTTGGGGGGGTCAGGGCCCCCCCAGTGACGCCATTGACTATAAGGCTTTATGTACACATAGCCTACTTTGACAGCTGGCCGTGGGAAACGGCAATTTTGCCACAATTTTGCAGCGGTTTTGCCACGGTTTGCATTTTCGGGCAGCCGGCGGTCAAAACATTCCTATCCTTAACGCGATTCTTCTGCGTTCAGGAGAGGGAGGTTGAAGCTCCCCCTAACAGCAGCAGCTCCTAAACTCTACTAAAAATGTGTACATTGACACACATAGGTTTTTATGAAATTGAATTTAGGAGCTTTGGCAAAAAAATGCCAAAAGCTCCTAAACTCAAGAAGCCTTAAAGCGTTTGTTACCCCAATACTTCATATTCCTGATATGTGCCTGCTGTACCATGTACTTGTACAGTATGATAAAGTATCCCATTATGTTTGTATTGCTTCTTTTATGTGAAATTCCTGGTGTTCCTGACAATCCCTCTGCTTTCCTATTAAAAACTGACCATACTAAGCAGGAGAGCACATTGTGGTCAGTTCTCTAGCTATGCTGGGAACTCAGTTTACTCTCCTCCAATGATCAGACTTGTACTGACACCCCCCCCCCCCCCGCTGCTCAGCCATTCACTGGATAGCTCAGTGCACTGCTGCTTCTCCTCCCCCCAGCTCTTTTGCAGCTGAGAACAGAGGGAATGTGATCACTTATAAAAAAAGGGAAAAGTGTATTTATAATGTTTTATATATCTATACAAAAATGTTTTGCCTTTCATTTCTCATTTGAACCCAATGGGTTGTCTTACATGGTGATCGTTTATAACCATTTTAAAGGGTCAACCAGCTTTTTTAGAATCCAATAATGTAAAATGTCAAAATGATGGATTTTTTTTAGAATAAAAATACAGAAATGAAACCCAGTTTTATTTCATTACAATATGTCCATGTCTACTTTCCGGCCTAATAAATGTAGCACTTTTCACCTACAAGTGTGAAAACACGTAACACCTCTGAGAAGATTAACACATAACCACAAGCCAGGAAGTGCGATGCCTAGTCCGGCTCTTTGTGGAAAGAACCTTATGTTTGCACTGTAGTCATTAGTGGTGCTACACAACATACTGTGTACAGTACACAATGTTCATGTAAGGAAGACATTATCAGCTGAGTTAATAGCAGAAATTAGACCTCTGCACAAAACATACCAAGCAACATGATATATGGAAACAGAGACAGCTATGCTATATTTTCAGCATGTTCTATCACTGGACAGTCATTCTTATAGCAATTTCTACCCTATAGGGTTGCTACTACTACACCTAATGTATGTTTTTGGTCATAATTAAACAATGTATATGATGCATCTTGTTATCATTTAGGTTATAGCCCAAGTCAAACAAAGTTTTATTTGTAGCTTTGGATAGAGTGATGAAGAATTTTACCCTATTTCCAATCAACTTGACTGGTGTCACACAGAACAAGATGTAAGTGAAATCTCCCCGTGGGAAAGCAGACAGCGATAATAACACTTTTTTGGTAGGATGGGGAATAGATAGAACCTTTTTAATTTTTCTATCGCTGTCTATGCCCCCTGTCAAAAACTTGAGTATGCAATAAAATAAAGTGCATGCGGCAGCTGCATGAGGCTCTGGAGTTTAGATACAGGTAGGAGGTAGAGGCGCAACCTCCAACCCCGTTTCCAGCAGCCTGTCAAACTTTATGAGAGGCTGACAGTTGCAGCAGCTAGATGGGGCTGGACGGTGCAGACAGTGGCATTAACGGCTCATTAGCCACAAATAATAAACATGTACAGATAAAAATGTAGATAGAGAAATACGTTCGCTGACTTAAAGTTGAACTAAACCCATTGATTTAACATTTCAAAAAACAGTTACTTTCCATCCAGGCATGTGCTGGGAATGTAACTGTCACATTGGATGTGCTCTCAGCCAAACTGTCAAACTATCATATAGCTGGTGTCATAACTGATCACATGTGCAGCACAATGGCAGTTCAAGATCAAACAGAGGCCAAGATGGCAGCTTCCTTGGCTGAAAAGGATAGGAGAGTTTAGTTCCGCTTTAAGTCATCTCACCCTGTTCTCCATTCTAATAGACACTGTTCACAAATATAGAATCATATGTACGGTGCCTTGAAAAAGTATTGATACCCCTTGAAATTTTCAACATTTTGTCATGTTACCAAAAACCTAAATGTATTTTATTAGGATTTTATGTGATAGACCAACACAAAGTGGCACATAATTGTGAAGTGGAAGGAAAATGATAAATGGTTTTTCCATTTTTTTACAAATAAATATCTGAAAAGTGTGGTGTGCATTTGTATTCAACCCCCTTTACTCTAATACCACTAACTAAAATCTAGTGGAAACAATTGCCTTCAGAAGACACCTAATTAGTAAATAGAGTCCGCCTGTGTGTAATTTAATCTCAGTATGAATACAGCTGTTCTGTGAAGCCCTCAGGTTTGTTAGAGAACCTTAGTGAACAAACAGCAGACCAAGGAACACACCAGGCAGGTCAGGGATAAAGTTGTCAAGAAGTTTAAAGCAGGGTTACTTTATTTTAAAAAATATCCCAAGCTTTGAACATCTCACGAAGCACTGTTCAATCCATCATCCAAAAATGGAAAGAGTATGGCACAACTGCAAACCTGAGAAAATGAATCACCGCTCAGGAGAACCCGCTCTCAGGTGTGTATTAGTGAATCCTTCAGAGGAGGGGAGTCCCAGGTGCTGGCTAAATGCAAATTGAAGCAGGGTTTGAAACAGGAAAATCTGGATGCCGCACACCGGATAAAGTTGAAAACATATTCTTTATTATAAAACTTGGATCATAAAAACCGGACAATCAGGAGGGTAGTACAGACACAGCTGACGCGTTTCGCACTCTAGTTCGAGCGCTTACTCATAGCTCATGAGTAAGCGCTCGAACTAGAGTGCGAAACGCGTCAGCTGTGTCTGTACTACCTGCCTGATTGTCCGGTTTTTATGATCCAAGTTTTATAATAAAGAAGATGTTTTCAACTTTATCCGGTGTGCGGCATCCAGATTTTCCTGTTTCAAACCCTACAACTGCAAACCTACCAAGACATGACTGTCCACTTAAACTGAAGGGCAAGGGGAGCATTAATCAGAGAAGCAGCCAAGATGCCCATGGTAACTCTGGAGGAGCTGCAGAGATCCACAGCTCAGGTGGGAGAATCTGTCCACGGGACAACTATTAGTTGTGCACTCCATAAATCAGATGAGACCAAAATTGAGCTTTTTGGCCTAAAAGCAAAATGCTACGTGTGGCGGAAAACTAACACTGCACATCACCCTGAACACACCATCCACACTGTGACACATGGCGGGGGCAGCATCATGTTGTGGGGATGCTTTTCTTCAGCAGGGATGGGAAGCTGGTCAGAGTTGATAGGAAGATGGATGTAGCCAAATACAGAGCAATCTTAGAAAAAAAACCGTTATAGTCTGCAAAAGACTTGCGACTGGGGCAGAGGTTCACCTTCTAGCACAAGAACAATCATACAACAACTAAACATATAGCCAGAGCTACAATGGAATGATTTAGATCAAAGCATACTCATGTGTTAGAATGGCGCAGTCAAAGTCCAGACCTAAATCCAATTCAGAACCTGTGGCAAGACTTGAAAATTGCTGTTCACAGGCACTCTCCATCCAATCTGACAGAGCTTGAGCTATTTTGCAAAGAAGAATGGGTAAAAATGTCACTCTCTAGATGTGCAAAGTTGGTAGAGACATACTCAAAAAGACTTGCAGCTGTAATTGCAGAGAAAAGGTGGTCCTACAAAGTAGGAAAGGGGGCTGAATACAAATGCACGCAACACTTTTCTTCTATTTATTTGTAAAAAAAAAAAAAATTGAAAAACGTTTATCACTTTCCTTCCACTTCACAATTATGTGCCACAGATTACAATAGGAATAGGAATCTAGCAGAAGCAGTTTGGTACTTAAAGTTTAAAGCTTTATTAGCAGGATTACTGTAGGTGCTTTTCATTGGCTGGCAGATGTGATTCATAAAAAGGAAGGGATTCCAGCGCTCCAAATATTGCGATGCCCTAGTAAAATGGTGAGATGGTAGCTTTAATAGCACATCTAGATCAGTCAATATTTATGTTAAAATGAGGAGGCAGCCATCCTAAGAGGGTGTCCATTGCCTCTGTTAGTAAGGAGAGAAAAAGAAGGGGATGGAGGCTCCAACTCTGATGATTTTATCATATAATTAAGTGTTAGTATATGGAAAGCTCCACGCTAACCACTCTGGAACGCAGAAGCGGAAGTGACGTCACCAGTGCACGGCGGGCATCCAAAGAATGAGGAATGTACAGGCAGCACACCACAAGACATCTCTACCCCTGATGGGCATCCCCACCCTGTGAATCAGTAAGTGTATATATTACACTAACACTTAATTATATGATATAATCATCAGAGTTGGCGCCTCCACCCCCTTCTTTTACTCTAGCAAATGTGATTGCACAGCATTTGTCTATTTTATTCATCCATCCATCCACTTATGTATGCCATTAAGAAATGTGTACTGCTTTCCACATATACATTGACTATTATTCAGTCAATCATATGATCCATTTGTTTAACTGACTAGGTGTGGAATACAGTCACTCGATATAGCAGTAAATCTGTCTGCAACATTATTAACATTTTTTATAAGGGTATTTATTCAGAATCTGCCAGTATATGGAAAAGCAAACCTTAACCTAAGTCATGAGTTCAATTCATAGCCAGTTTTGCCAAATGCCCTCAAAATTCGGTAAATATAAAGTTTTCTCCTAACTCAATTGAAGTCTATAGGGGTCAAAGGGAAAATATTCAATGTTTTCCCTTTATGGACCTATTAAAAAAACTATTGGCAAACAATGAGGCATAGGAAGCTAGGAATTGCCATGGGGGACATGTGCCAAGAACAAAAATAAAAAATGGAATGCCTAGCTTTTGCTGAAACTATGGCAATAGGGGGGCAAATGTGTGATGATTTTCATGAATATTAATTACTGCACAGCAATGCAGCAGCATGCTGTGTACAAAGGGCAGCCCCAACACGTGTTCACCAACAAATATATTAGAAAAATAGAAAGAAAAATAGAAAAAAACTGGAAAAATAGAGAGACAAAATCAAATAGAATATATACACCCTCAAAGTGGTAGTAAATGCTCCCACCCACTCCGATGCTTCTTTTCATCTAGTCCATTATATCAAGTTATTATCAAACTGTAACCATTATAATTCAGCCCCAGTCACATATTTTCAAACTGTTAAATTAGTGTTTCCAGGAGTAAGGCGGCGCCATCTTAGGTATTGTTTTCTGAGTCCGCAGTAGAGTGTATTTCCGCCCTTTCATGAATGAAGCTTGCCTAAGACGCAATCGCGTCTTAGGCAAGCCTCATTCCCGATCTGAGGTTCCTATGGCAACCGTGCTCCGCTGCTCATAGCCAATCTGTTTTACTCCACAGTATATTTACTTGTGTTGATCTTGTAACATTTGCTTGTCATTTTTTTAACATTCGCTGTATGCTGCGCCTGATCTCCACTACAGTATGCAGTCCGATGCCCAGGTTTACACCCCTATGTGATGTCACAGGGTCACATGAGGTGTAGGAGGAAGTTTTGAATGATTCTGTAGTCTCACGGGGTTTGAGCGCTGTGCCTCGAGGAGCAGAAATAACAGACACGGCAGAGCAGGCCGTGAATCACAGCAGAAATGCGCATGTGCTGGTGTCTTATAAAGAATGGGACGGATTACAAAAACACTGAGCAAGTAAGGAGACATCTACAAGCTGTGATAATTAGCTTTTTTATGCTGATTTAAATGTGACAAAGTTGTAGAGGAGAATTTACTACCAGTTTAAACTCAAATCAAAAGCCAAGTATTTTCTTAACCCTAGCAGGAAATAAAATAGAAAAATGTTAACTTATAGGATAAACCCCTAACAAGTCACAAAAAAATTTGCAAAGGGGTGGCACAAAGGCAAGCAATCACACTTGCAGCTCATACAGAAAAAAAGGCGTCCTAAGGACAGTTATGTCTATGAAGCTGGGAACACAGGGGGATGCACAAGGGTATGTAGCTTACCACACTGCAAGTTACACTATAGCAGAGTATAGTAAATTAAAGCACAGTGCAGTACTGTATAATACAATATAGCACAGTATAGCACTGTCTTGGAAAGTTTCTCTCCCTACATAGATTTGTTAAATTACCCTAAATAGCTTAAAGACACACTGTGAATGTAAAATGTAAAACAATAGTGCAGCGCCAATATAATATATAAACAAACATATAGAACTGCAGTCATATGAAACCATAAAACTAAATAAATATGAAATGAAATGGTGCAAAGTCCATAAGTACAGTGGAACCTCGGATTGTGAGTAACGCGGTTAACAAGCGTTTTGCAATACGAGCACTGTATTTTTAAAAATCGTAACTCGGTTTGCGAGTGTTGTCTCGCAAAACGAGCACGATTCAGGCCAAAGCGGTGTGCAGTACCGCTTTTGGCCTGAGGTGGGGGGGCGCCGGAGCCGAGCAGAGCCGAACGTCACATTCGGAAACGCACGGAAAGGCCCAAGTACAGCACATCTGATCTCGGCAAATCTCGAGTAGGAAGTCTTTCCGAGGTTTGCCGAGGTCCGCCAAAGTGACCTCGGGCCTTTTCGGACGTTTCTGAGGCTCTCCGGCACCCCCCCGCCTCATGGTCGCCTGCGGTGTTGCATCCCATTGAAGTCAATGCGGAACAAATTATTTTCGTTTCCATTGACTTCAATGGGAAAACTTGCTTTGATATGCGAGTACTTTGGATTACAAGCATACTCCTGGAACGGATTATGCTCATAATCCGAGGTTCCACTGTATAAAGAAGAAGTCCACAGTGTAGTTAATGGTAATGAAAAGAATTATTCCAATAATGCTCATAATCTTGATAATCATGTGCAAGTGGTGCTCAAATAGCCAATCACCAACTTCAAGTGCATTCGAGGCTTACTAGAATGAATGGCTACCATTACAGTAGCATAAACGCCTAGGGGAAAAAGCAATCAAAACGGTTCTCAAGTGACCAATCACAAGTGGATTCAAAACTCACCAGAACAACAGGCTACCACTACAGCAGCATATACGCCTGGGTATGTATGGCATACAAAATACTTGCAATGATACTTCCTAGTACATTCCAGCTAAGGATAAATAAAGCTCACCAGGAACCCAAAAAAGTTCCTCATAATGCAATATGTTTATAAGTAAAATCGCATAAAAACAGAACAAAAATCCAGATAACTCACATGTGAAGCCATTGTCAAATTCTGGAATGTGCAGCGGCGTGAAGCCAGAATCTCCACCCGACGCGTTTCATCAAATAGGACGTTATCAAGTGGTCGGGCCCGTTGATAATGTCCTATTGGACAAAACACATCAGGGATTTTTGTTTTGTTTTTATGCAATTTTATTTATTGTGACAATAAACCTACTACACTATAAAGTATCATTGCAAGCGAGTTACCACAATGATCCATGTTGGACTCCATACATACCCAGGCGTAAATGCTGCTGTAATGCTAAGCTGCTGTTTGGGTGAGTTTTGAATTAAATTGCCATTGGTGATTGGTCACTTGAGTACTGTTTTGATTTGAAAATTGAATGTAATTCTACTAATGCATAGCCAGCATAAAGTGACACTAAAGTCTGATCTAGAAAAAAATATCTATCCAATATGCACTCATAACTCAAAAAGGTACCTTCTATTGCTCTCAGTCTAATCTCCAAATTCCTTTATTTGCTGCTGTGATCTGATTTCGTAGTAGAGGGTGGCTATGTTTGAGCTCTATGGTCCCAATGTATGTCTGAACCTAGCCATCCTCTCTTGTTGGCTCCTAAGACGAACTATGGACTTTAAACTATGGAATGTGTAGTGTGCATAGAGTGTACATGATCACAACTAACATATACTGCTTGTTCCAAACAGGAAGTAAGGTGGAGAAGGAGAGATTCAGGAGCTCACAATGGACATTACAAGGAGGCAAAAAACATAGTAAGAAACAATTTCATGAAATAGATTACAGGGCCATTAAGTAAAGTAATATGAAATAATGGGTTACCATTTCCTTAAACTCAGTCAAACTGATGTTAGGACAAACAAACTTTTGAGTGATGAGATACAGTAAGGACTGAGATTTTTAACCCTATCAGTCATTTTCATCTTCATACTGATGCTGTGAGTTCAAACAAAAAAGGAATCAAAACAGTTGTATAAAGTGATTACTATTTCTTAGATTTAACTGAAATATCAAAAAGAGGAGTTCATTAAATTAGTGACCCAATTGTTTTCATATTTAGGTTAAATCTAACAAACATTAAGAAATGTATGATAAGCATACGGTAGGAGGCTACTGACAATCAGTACAATAAATTCTGCTTTTGCTAAAGTCATTTTAAATATCAAAACAAACTACTGATTGAGTATCAATATGCTGAAGGCGTTGCCATCTTGTACTTCATTCTGTGTACATATGCACCTATTTCCAGGTACATCTGGGATTTTACATACAGAGCCGTGACACACTTCCACGTAGATGGAGCATGTCATTAATTTCTTTCTTCTGACTGATGGCAGGTGTAAAGTATCCTGCTTCCTGAGCACCATGTATATTTATAGGACAGACTTACTCTCACAAGGTATTTACTTCCCGCACATGTTCTTGGCACTACTTACACTACACAACCTTCACATTGTATAAAGAGGCAGTTTAAAAACAATACACTCAGTACTAGACCTCCTATTTACACATGTATTTGTTCAAGAAAAAAAATACATTATGTACTAATTCTTCTATACACAAACACTTTTAGAAGTGTGCTCCAAGAAGGAAATGACTAAAAGAGAGCAAGGATGTGTTACACTCACAACGGCATGTTCCTTCTACATTTACAACCTGTTATGCTAAATGAAAATAAACAAGCTGACTAGAGAGATAGAGAGATAGAGATCCTCATTATCTACATATAATTTTTTTAAAATACTATATATATATATATATATACCGTATTTATCTGCGTATAACACACACTTTTTTCCCCTTAAAATCAGGGGGAAATCGTGGGTGCGTGTTATACGCCGATCCCCCCCGATCCCCCGCGATCCCCCACCGATTTTGAGCCTTTTGGCGGCTTTCGGCCACTCTCGGTGGCTCTCGGTGGCTCTCGGTGGCTCTCGGCGGCTTTCGCCCGTTCTCTGCGGCTTTCGGGCCATTCTCGGTCGCTGTCGGCCGCTCTCGGCAGTTTTGGGCAGTTCTCGGCAGCTTTCACCCGCTTTCAGCCATTCTCGTCGGCTCTCGCAGTCCCGCGTGAGCCGCCGAAAGCCTAATGCGTCCGAAAGCCGCCGAGAACGGCCGAAAGCCGCCGAGAGACGCCGAGAGCTGCCGAGAATGGCCAAGAGCCACCGAGAACGGCGGCGCCATTTTTAAACGCTAGATGTCTGCAAACGACACAGGGCAAGGCTGCAATGGGGGACAAGGCTGCAATGAGGGACAAGGTACAGATGGACACTGACAAGGCTGCAATGGGGGACAAGGTACAGATGGACACTGACAAGGCTGCAATGGGGGACAAGGTACAGATGGACACTGACAAGGCTGCAATGGGGGACAAGGTACAGATGGACACTGACAAGGCTGTAATGGGGGACAATGCTACAGATGGACACTGACAAGGCTGCAATGAGGGACAAGGTACAGATGGACACTGACAAGGCTACACTGACACTGACAAGGCTGCAGATGGACACTGATGAGGCTGCATTGATGGGCATTTAAATGTAAGTTCTTTTCCTTAAACTTCCCTCCTAAAAGTTTTTTCCTTAAACTTCCCTCCTAAACTTGGGGTGCGTGTTATACGCCGGCGCGTGTTATACGCCGATAAATACGGTATATATATATATGTGTGTGTGTGTGTGTGTAAACCCCTCACATTTCTGTAAATATTTTATTATATCTTTTCATGTGACAACACTGAAGAAATTATTCTTTGCTACAATGTAAAGTAGTGAGTGTACAGCTTGTATAACAGTGTACATTTTTTGTCCCCTCAAAATAACTCAACACACAGCCATTAATGTCTAAACCATTGGCAACAAAAGTGAGTACAGTGAATAATATAAAATTTAGACTCGCGCTGAATAGTGAAAAAACAGTGAAAAAGAAAACTAAAGCAGCTGCCACACACAGAGTGCTAATCACTAGAAATGTAAAATTATGAAAATGTTGCGCTCGCAAATGTTATTAAACATGCGTGACCAAGTGTAGATGAGTACAGATGTGAATATACAAAGCAAAAAACATATAAATAAAGTCCAAATAAATGTGCTAAATGTTCTGATCCGCAATGGGAAAAAAGACTTTTGAAGTGCAATGGACCACAGACCCTCCAGGACTTTTCAGGTGCAGAAACGCCACCCCCAGATGTGTCCCCACTCACCAAATGGCGATGACCCCCAGCTTTGCAGTCTGGGGGTCACTTCAGGCTTATGTGATAGTATCCAGAGAAGCTCAGGAGTGGTGTTGTGCATATCAGATCAAAGGATTTGTTGTTGGAATTTCTCAGCAGAATCACCAGGCACCAAAAAAGGATAAAAAAATTGAACTAATAGTGAATAGTACCGTTTGAAAAGGGATTTATTCCATATATAAATGGGTGCTTACAAAATAGTTGATAAAAACAGGCATGTAAAGGGATTAGAGATGGATCCGGACGCTGCTCACGGCGTGCGTTCCAGAAACCAGGAAGTGCGTTCCAAGGAGCAGGAAATGACGTCAGTGCTAGCGGAAATACGTCAATGTGAAATATGTACCCATAGTACACAAAGGGTTTTAATTTCTGAAAAGCCTCCTCGGCTTCAGGATTCCATTTGACCATGACCAACCCTCTACCCTTCGTCAGGTCGGTCAGAGGGATGGCAATGGTGGCAAATTCGGGTATAAACCATCAATAATACCCTGTAATGCCTAGTTTATTGTTTACTGGTTGGGGACACTTTTGAATTGCCTCAATGTTATTGGTCTGAGGCTTGACAAGTCCCCGGGCCAATAACGTATCCAAGGTACTTGGCTTCCTCCAGGCCTATTGCACATTTTTTTGGGTTGGCCGTGAGACCTGCTTCCCTAAGGGAATCTACCACTGCTTGTACGCAGCAGGTGTGATTTCCAATCTGGGCTGTGGACGACCACATCGTCCAAATAAGCAGCCGCATACGGGCGATGTGGTCTCAAAGTCTTGTCCATCATTCACTGGAATGATGCAGGGGCCCCATGCAGACCAAAAGGCATCCGCTTGTACTGAAACAAGCCTTCAGAGTGGAAAAGGCAGTCTTCTCCTTGGCCGATTCAGTTAGCGGTATTTGCCAATAGCCTTTCTCTGGGTCTAGGGTTGTTATGTATGGAGCCTGTCCCAACCTGTCCAGGAGTTCGTCGACCTAGGGCAGCGGGTATGCATCGAACTTGGAGACACTGTTGAGTTTCCTAAAGTCATTACAAAACCTGATAGTGCCATCAGGTTTTGGAACCAGCACTATGGGGCTCGACCACTCACTGTGGGACTCATCTATCACGTCCAGCTCTAACATATTTTTGATTTCTTCCGCGACTGCCTCTCGCCTGGCCTCTGGGATTCTATATGGCTTTACATTTACCTGAACCCCTGGTTCCATCACTATGTCATGTTGGATTACCTTGGTCCATCCGGGTAAGGGGGAGAAAAAGTCTTTTTGCACAAACGCCCTAAGGTCACTTTGTTGTGTCATGGACAAGGAATCCATTATGGGAACGTCAGGTATCAATGGTACCCGGTCTGTTGGAGGTGGGGAAGCGGCCAGTAAAGTCTTTCTGTCCTTCCAGGGCTTTAAGAGATTCACATGATAGATTTGGTGTGGTTTCCTTTTCCCTGGCTGGTAGACTTTGTAGTTTACCTCCCCCACCCTTTCGACAACCTCAAAAGGACCCTGCCACTTGGCTAGGAACTTACTTTCCACCGTGGTAACCAGTACCAACACTCTGTCCCCGAGGCTGAGTATGGACCTTGGCACCCCGATCATAGACCCTCCTCTTGGCCTCCTGGGCTTGCTCCATATGTTCTAACACCAGGGGCAGGACAGCTGCAATTCAATCCTGCATCAAGGATACACGCTCTATGATGCTTCTATATGGGGTGGCCTCTCCTTCCCACGTTTCTTTGGCAACATCTAGCAGCCCCCTGGGATGTCTACCATACAAAAGCTCAAAGGGGAAATAGCCTGTGGATGCTTGTGGAACCTCACATATGGCAAACATGAGATATGGTAGCAAAAAATCCCAATTTCTCCCATCTTTGTCGACCACCTTTTTTAGCATATTTTTAAAGTTTTATTAAATCTTTCGACTAGACCATCCGTTTGGGGGTGGTAGACAGAGGTACGGAGATGGGAGATTTTGTATAATCTACACAGTTCCTTGGCAACCTTGCACATACCCTGATCAGTTAAGATCTCTTTAGGGATCCCCACTCTACTAAACACCTGGACCAACTCCTTGGCGATAGCCTTGGCGGAGGTGTTGAGCAAGGGTATGGCCTCGGGATAGCGCGTCGCATAGTCCAGGATCACCAGAATATTCTGGTGAGCCCGGGCAGATTTCACAACCGGCCCACCAGGTCCATGCCAATCCTCTCAAAGGGGATGACAATTATTAAAAGGGGAAAAAATGGGGCGACGGCACCGACATTTGGCACTTGGGGCACGATTTGCAGTACTCCTTGACATCTGCATACACCCCAGGCCAAAAAAAATGGTTTTTACAATAACGAGATGCCCCCCCATTACATGACCATGGGCCAGGTTCAAGCTCTTGAACCCCGAAACAGTTTTACCAGAATGGCCGGGTGATCTTGTACCCCTAGACACACCGAAGTGGGGCGTAGTCCTCAGTAGCGATGTACCTCTCTACTAGGTCCACCAACTGGGTTGCAGTTCTGGGATACCCTTGTCCGACCCACTTTCTCAGAGTAGCAGGTAGCGCACGCAGGTACTGGTCCATTACCACGCACTCCACGATCTGAGGGCCTGTCAAGGTCTCCGGCTGCAACCACTTCCTGGTGAGGTGGATCAGATCGAACATTTGAGAACGGACTGGCTGGTTTCTGGAGTAGGTCCATTGATGCACGGACCGCCATAGTGACACCCAAGCGTGCGAGTATCTCTGTCTTCAGCTTCTCAAAGTCCTGGGCCTTGTTTGGTTCCAGATCAAAATAGGCCTTTTGAGGTTCTCCTGACAGAAATGGGGCCAAAAGACCCGCCCACTGTTCTTTTGCCCATCCTTCGCGGACAGCAACTCTCTCAAAAGTCGCAAGGTATGCCTCGACATCATCGGCAGGTGTAATTTTCTGTAGGTGGTAGGAGGCACGTACCATCTTTGGTTCCACTGGCACTGGCGGTGAGGACCCCTTCCTTAGTTCCACAAGAGCCTCTGCGAACTGCCGGTTCATCTCCTGCTGGGTTGCCTGTTGTGCTGCAGCGGCCTCTGTGACTTAGCAATTGGTTTTCCATTGGGCTGTATTGGCCTGTAGTAGGGCCTTTATCATTTCCTCCATCTTCAGAAATTGCCCACTGAATCCACCACGTTTGGGGAATTATGGGGATCACCTTTTTCTAAATGACATTCAGCAAACGGGCACTTTCTTTAAAATCTGGTGCATGCCAGGTTTATTTGAAGGAGGTTTGCAAAATAAAAACAAACAAACAGTAAATTATATCCTTGCCGTCCGGCGCTAACTAAACAAATAGTCTCCTCTCTATACAGTGCGGGGCTGGTCCCCGTCACCCACAGGGCTCCCAGGGCACAGGGCACCCAGGGCTCCTCTCACTCGGGGTTCCTTCCTGAGTCTCAAAACCAGAGAGCTCTGTTGTGCTCTCTTCCTGGTCATTTAAAGTCCAGATGAGTGTGGACTCAAGTGGACCAGAACATCCGGACCAGAACCTAGCCTACCACAGAGGCTGGAAAAACCCGGGCCGGATTCTGATTCAATCCCTTACAACAGAACGAATGCGAGGTGAAATATAGCGATTATCCACTAAATCACCTTGCATACCGTCACAATATATAATATATATATAGTCAGGTCCATAAATATTGGGACATCAACACAGTTCTAATCTTTTTGGCTCTATACACCACCACAATGGATTTGAAATTAAACAAACAAGATGTGCTTCAACTGCAGACTTTCAGCTTTAATATGAGGGTGATCAGGTGAACGGTGTAGGAATTACAACAGTTTGTATATGTGCCTCCCACTTTTTAAGGGACCAAAAGTAACGGGACAATTGGCTGCTCAGCTGTTCCATGGCCAGGTGTGTGTTATTCCCTCATTATCCCATTTCCAAGTAGCAGAGAAAAGGTCCAGAGTTCATTTGCATTTGCTATTTGCATTTGGAATATGTTGCGGTCAACTCTCAATATGAGTCCCAAAGAGCTGTCACTATCAGTGAAGCAAGCCATCATTAGGCTGAAAAAACAAAACAAACCCATCAGAGAGATAGCAAAAGCATTAGGTGTGGCCAAATCAACTGTTTGGAACATCCTTAAAAAGAAAGAATGCAGCTCAGCAACACCAAAAGACCCGGAAGACCACGGAAAACAACTGTGGTGGATGACCGAAGAATTCTTTCCCTGGTGAAGAAAACACCCTTCACAACAGTTGGCCAGATCAGGAACACTCTCCAGGAGGTAGGTGTATGTGTGTCAAAGTCAACAATCAAGAGATGACTTCACCAGAGTGAATACAGAGGGTTCACCACAAGATGTAAACCATTGGGGAGCCTCAAAAACAGGAAAGCCAGATTAGAGTTTGCCAAACAACATCTAAAAAAGCCTTCACAGTTCTGGAACAACATCCTATGAACAGATGAGACCAAGATCAACTTGTACCAGAGTGATAGGAAGAGAAGAGTATGGAGAAGAAAAGGAACTGCTCATGATCCAAAGCATACCACCTCATCAGTGAAGCATGATGGTGGTAGTGTCATGGCGTGGGCATGTATGGCTGCCAATGGAACTGCTTCTCTTGTATTTATTGATGATGTGACTGCTGACAAAAGCAGCAAGATGAATTCTGAAGTGTTTCGGGCAATATTATCTGCTCATATTCAGCAAAATGCTTCAGAACTCCTTGGACGTCGCTTCACAGTGCAATGGACAATGACATGAAGCTTACTGCAAAAGCAACCAAAGAGTTATTTAAGGGAAAGAAGTGGAATGCAATGGCCAAGTCAATCACCTGACCTGAATCCGATTGAGTATGCATTTCACTTGCTGAAGACAAAACTGAAGTGAAAATGCCCCAAGAACAAGCAGGAAGTGAAGACAGTTGCAGTAGAGGCCTGGCAGAGCATCACCAGGGATGAAACCCAGCGTCTGGTGATGTCTATGCGTTCCAGACTTCAGGCTGTAATTGACTGCAAAGGATTTGCAACCAAGTATTAAAAAGTGAAAGTTTGATGGATGATTACTAATCTGTCCCATTACTTTTGGTCCCTTAAAAAGTGTGAGGCACATATACAAACTGTTGTTATTCCTACACCATTCACCTTATTTGGATGTAAATACCCTCAAATTAAAGCTGAAAGTCTGCAGTTAAAGCACATCTTGTTTGTTTAATTTCAAATCCATTGTGGTGGTGTATAGAGCCAAAAAGATTAGAATTGTGTCAATGTCCTAATATTTATGGACCTGACTGTATATAAATATAATTCTTTAGACAATGCATTTATATGCAAATAATTTCAAAGACAACGCATCAAGAGTGAATTTGCTAAACGAGTACATTTTTCACTTTGCTATATTTGCTTTAAGGATCCAAACATATAATATGAAAATGCTAAATTTGAATCTCCTCTGTATGTAACTGAGTGATAAAAGTGAAAATTAAATTATGTAATTTTTAATGAATTATCCCCTGTGGCAACCTCAATAACCAAACAGCTAGCAAAAGTTTTTTTGCTGTCTTACCATGCAATTATTAGTCACCAGTTAATATTATTCTCTTAACTGTATAGCAAAACTCCATACAGTTAATTATGGTTAAGTGAACCTGTATTTCGCCCATACTAGGCAAAGTAACATGATTCGTTTATAACTTTTAGCAGGGGAACTTTTAGCAGGTTTCATTTTCCTTCCCAGAGTCCCCTTGTTGCCCCAAATCATTCCTGAATTTCCATCACTGAAGCCTGCATTTATAACACTCCTCTGCTAAGATCACCTCTTTAATGCCGGACAGTTCCTTGTTTTTCTGGTCCTAACCAGGCCTAGAATATTATGGTAAAGTGTATATAACCCTATATGTGATAACAGTTCTAACTGATGATGTAAATAAATGTGTAGCCAATAAAAATTATAAAGGGAAAAGTGGCCTCAGTGTACCAAATGGTAAACCCGGCCTTGATCTAATCCAGCAGTTTCCAGTTTCTTCTATAGGTTTAAGAAAGTTAAAGCATATATAGGGCTACATCTGTTACCCCCCACCAAACAATTTGATGGCAGTCAGGCCATGCTGTTGTTCACTCCTAAGGTCCTAAGGAATGCATTGAGAGGAGACAGGGTAAGCACCACGTGTTCCCCTATACCCAAAAATATATTTCTCAGGTGGTCTTTTGATATAACAGGTAGCAGGGAAGCGTTGAATACAAAAGAGCAATCTGCTACATTCTTTGTTATTAGCAGCACGCCAACTTATACCGTTATTTTGACAGCTATCACCCCCCACCCCCAATCTCTATGGGTTTTTACAGTGAATGACATTCTACGCATAGAGAAAATGCTAGCGTTGGACAATAATACTCTTGAGAAATGTACCATCTTATGGTATATTTGGATCCATTTCTCCACCTCAGATGACCTCAAACAGATCCTATCCTCTGACAGTAGCACAGCGGCCACTTCATTTCAGTCCTCCACAAGGATGGAGTAGAGACACCATTCTCCATTCTTTTGACTTTTACTTTCTTTTTTCTTACTATTGACCACTCATTGGTTGTTTTCTTACATTGACGTGGCATTAGCTTTCTTTATATGTCGCTGTTATTTTGTAGAATCAATAAAGATATATTTACCTCTAAAATTCTTCCTGTAAGGTGAACCTGTTATTTTGCCCAGTATGGGGAAAGAACATGTTAACTTTAAAGACATTGCTGGTTACATATGGCCCTAGTCTGTAAAGCAAACTTAAGTGCAGTAGTGCATCATTTGGACCTTATACATCAATGGTTCAAAACACAAAAGGAATGCAGCTGATATCAATACCTGTGCTTCTCCCATGTGTCCGCCTGTCCTCTCAAGCACTAGCGATATTGTGATGGTCACATTGGGGTTTGGAAGTGTTATCTGGCTTTGGTTAAGAAACCTCACAGCTCCAGTAGGGGAGTCACTTTTTGCTATTGTAATGAGCGTCAAGAGGTGAGCACCCAGAACAGCTCCTCCACTTGCTCCCACAAGGCGAATCTCAAACTGCTCTGCAAATTCACTAAAACAAGAAAAAAAATTGTACAGTGATATGTACTAATGCTTATCATGGCGTGAAGATTTTTGGTAATATTTTAAGGGTTAGTTATTAAAATAAACTTGCAAAAAGAAAACAGTAAAATGAGTTGTCCAAAATGATCAGATTTCTTGGTTCATGTGCTCCGAGGATTAAAGACAAAAACATGATTGGTTACCTTCGGGTCTGGTATGGATTTTAGGGGGAACCCCACTCTAAAATAAAATAATAAAAAAACGGCATTGCGTCCTCCCAAAATCCATACCGGATCCTTATCCGAGCATACAGCCCGGCAGCTCAGGAAAGGGGGGGTGAGCGAGCATCCCATTCACATGGGGGGGGGCGGGATCTGGGAGCCCCCTTGTGAAAGAGGGCTTCCAGATTCCAATAAGCCCCCCACCCGCAGACCCCAACAACCACAGCCCAGGGTTGTCGGGAGGAGGCCCTTGTCAACATGGGGACAAGGTGCTTTGGGGCGGGGGGGTGCAGAGCCCCCCCTGCCCCAAAGCACCCATCCCCCCATGTTGAGGGCATGTGGCCTGGTATGGTTCAGGAGGGAGGGCGCTCTTTCATCCCCCCCTTTCCTGACCTGCCAGGCTGCATGCTCGGATAAGGGTCTGGTATGGATTTTGGGGGGACCCCTACGATGTTTTTTTAAAAAAGTTGGCTTTTTTTTTTTAAATGTCGGCATTTAAAAAAAAAATGTTGGCATTCTTTTTAACATTTTTTCTATTTCTTTTCTTTAAATTCATCTGTCAGTGGGGAAGCCATGACTCATGGTTGTTAAGGATGCAGGTAGCCGGCTTCCCGGCCCTCTGCTTAATAACCAGCTATTACCTCACACAGAATTCGAATTGGTCGTACGTTTTTTGACCGATCCGTATTCTAATCTTTCTGAAAAGTTGGAATTCGTTAGAAAATGAATAAACAAAATGAATTTTAACGAATTTCAATGAAATTTGTTACTATTCGTTACAATTCCATTCGGAAGATTCGGATACATCCGAATCTCTGAATAATCAAAAATTTGTCCGAATTTGTATTCGGACCGAAACAAATTGCACATGTCTACTGTAAATTGCCTCCAGCATTGTTTCAACTTGCTGGAGGCAGCAATTTTGCCTAAGCCCAGAGCCCCTGAATAGCAGTAAATCTTTAGGCTGTCAGCAGATTGGCCTCTACAAATTTGTCTCAGTGTCTAAAAATAGAGAGCAACTGAGCATGTGCAGAGCAGGGTGAGACACTGTATTTCTGGATTTTAAACATTACAGGCAGTCGCTGGGTTACAAACATCCAACTTACAAAAGACCCTACAAACGAAGGGAGACAACAGAAAGTGAGAGGAAATCTACCCCAAGGAAGGGAAAATCACCCCTGTAATGCCCTGTACACACGATCGGACTTTCCGACGGAAAATGTGCGATCAGAGCTTGTTGTCGGAAATTCCGACCGTGTGTGGGCTCCATCGGACTTATTCCATCGGAATTTCCGACACACAAAGTTTGAGAGCTGGCTCTAAAATTTTCTGACAACAAAATCCGTTCGCATAAATTCCGATCGTGTGTAGACAATTCCGACACACAAAGTGCCACGCATGCTCGGAATCAAGCAGAAGAGCAGCACTGGCTATTGAACTTCATTTTTCTCGGCTCGTCGTACGCATTGTAGGTCACCGCATTCTTGACGTTCGGAATTTCTGAGCAACTTTGTGTGACCGTGTGTGTGCAAGACAAGTTTGAGCCAACATCCGTCGGAAAAAAAACATGGATTTTGTTGTTGGAATTTGCGATCGTGTGTACAGGGCATAATGCCGCATACACACAACCGGACTTTATGGCATACTTGGTCCGGCGAACCGGAGTCCATCGGACAATTCGATCGTGTGTGGGCTCCAGCTGACTTTTTTTCCCCAAAAGTTTGACGGAGCTAGAAATTAAACGTGTTTCAAATCTTTTTGATGGACTCGAGTCCGGTCGAAAAGTCCGCTCGTCTGTATGCTAGTCCGACAGAAAAAAAACGACGCTAGGGTAGCTATTGGCTACTGGCTATGAACTTCCTTGTTTTAGTCCGGCCGTACGTCATCACGTATGAATCTGTCGGACTTTGGTTGATTGTGTGTAGGCAAGTCCGTTCATTCGTTAAGTCCGCCGTAAAGTCCGTCAAAAGTCGGCAGGACAAAGTATTCCGTAAAGTCCGGTCGTGTGTACGCAGCATAAGAGTTATCATGAGAAAAAGGCGTCTCCTCTGAAGGTTTATCACCAAACCTTGTTTCCACAACAACCCAAAATTTTCAAAATCCAATTGTCACAGGGACAGAAAGTGAGGTGAAATCTTCTGAACAGGGGCACAGACAGCAAAACAAATGTTACAGGGGTGTTAACCCTTCCTTATGCTATCCAAAAAGCTTAAAAATGTTTTTTTTTGGCTGGATCTACACTTAAAAAATGTACTGTACCTGTTCAGACTTACAAACAAATTCAACAGACCCTATCTTGTTTGTAACCGGAGACTGCCTGTATAGGCACTTATTTTAAATTTTTTTTACATAACTATACCTGCAAAAGGGACCAGCCTGAAGTGATGTAGCAGGACTTCATTTTTTTACTAAAGTTCCACTTTAAATATCTTCTCCTAATCTATTAGATCTATTTTACTGCTCTATTCACATATAAAAGGCCCAAGACCAGACTTTGTTTTTATAAAAACATTATTAATATATATATATATATATATATATATATATATATATATATTATCATTTACAACCCATGATTTACCTTTCTTCATCATCAATAATACTGATGCTGATAAAGCTCTGATTTTGCCCATGCAGGAACACCACTGTAGCATTGGAGACTGCGTAGTCTATACCCACAGTGGCAGAAATGTCATGGGAGATGAAATCAGCTGTGACATAGCCGTATGTTCCACGTGTTCTTAGCACAGGAAACAATATCACTCCAACATCTTCTTCCACTACAAAAAAAAATATTTTACACTATTTACAGCATGATAAACATTGGAAGATTACACACTGATCAATAAGTCAATAGTATGATCTTTTTTTTAAAACAAAAACTGTTTTGGACATGGTAGGAGTGGTGAATTTCACATGTATTTCACATCTGAAATCGTCAGCATTCAATGATATACAGCAACTCTATAACATGTGGATCACATGTTTGTTCCTACTGGAGCAACATTAAATCAGGTTATATCGGGCCATGGGTTTAGGAAGATTCCTCCTTTCTATTGACTACCAGACAAGTATGCTGTAGTACACTGCATGTATCATTTAAAAACAAATGGGGTGCTCATGAGCTTTAGAAGCTGAAAACTGTAATGAGTTATTGGCAACACTATGCAAGGACACAGAAAATATAAATTACCTTGGACTGCAGTGAACTGTGGATCAAACTCGATAACTCCTTCTGCATTGTCGTTAGAAAGAATAATGACTCGGACCATTGAACTATTTCCTATCAGAGGAGGTTGATCTATCTGTAGCCCGTTTTCTCTAATTGTATGGTCATAGCTCCTGTATAAAGAAAAATATTACTATATACATATTCTACTGATGACTGTATTCCCTACCTCACACAGTGGTTTCATCCTCCCAACCCTACATCACCGCTGAATCCTGTAGTGACAAAGGGATTAGAGGATGGAACCATGGATCGTGGCACGGGACAGAGGCATCTGACATTCCTGGAAGTGTTCATTGCCAAAGAGTGCAGGTAGAAGAGGACAGGTAGGAGAAATGGGTAGCCAGTGACCTGACTATCAAAGTTCCTTAAAGGCACAAATCTTGGATCTGGATTTTTTTTTAATCTTGCAAGATTGCTAGTTCTTGTTTAAAATCTCTTAATGGAAAAAAGGTTTGATCACTAGAATAGCTTTTACCTTAATTTTCATTAATTACCTGAATAAAATACTCATGTTTACATTCATTTTCTAATTTCCAAGCTTCATTCTTAGCAAACTGAAATACCATTGCAATATATTGCAACCTGACCGATGGATCTTTTATTCTGGTTGTAGCCCTTAATCACCCACTCAAACTTTGCCCTGGATTCTAAGAGGACTGTGCCTATGAGAAACTTAATACAGCCACATGCAAGCATAAAGCCAAGGGAGTACTGTATATGCTATGATTACTGATGGTGTTGGAAAACAACTGTATGCTGGAAGGAGGAGATTATGAAGATGCCTCTTTCCAATAGTCAAAATAAATTGTTGATAACTCCTTTTTCCTGTATAAACACTTAATAATTGTTGGGTGTGTGCCTTACCTTCCTACAAGTTTCACTTCTGTAATGAGAACAAAAAAATCCTCTGGACCTTCCGGTAGAATATCATTTTTTATTTCTATAGAAAGACCTTTCATTGTTTCGTTTGGTTTGAACAGAAGTTCTCTAGAAGTATTTGTATAATCCAAGCCACTTAGTGCTGACCCATTCTTGGTTTGATATATCAGCTGAACATTTCCATATGTTCCACCTATTCGGGAGATTGTCATGTTTATCTGTTAATAACACAAATAAATAATTAGGGGCTGATTCATTAAACCTGGATAAAAGAAAATAAGTAATAGCATTGAAGCTGTTGACAAAAGCTACCAATCCGATTTTGCATTTCACCAATTCTGATTCAATTTTGAACTGATTTTCTATTTCCTGATGTAATCCTTTTTTTTTTTTTTTTTTTTTTTTTTGAAGTAAACATGTGCTTTGCTATAAAAAGCAATACATCAGATTAATTTAACTTCCCTCCCTTTCCAACAGAACTTACCTTCTTTTCTAACCCCCACTGCTGCAATTCAGGCAGCAAGAGTACATTCAGGTATAGCATGTGACTTCTCCCTTTGTCTTGGCTTGGATTTTATATAGGACTGAACATTCTCTCACCACTTAACATAGGAAAGCCATAGGAAATGTAAGTATATGCTGCCTTCTAGGAGGGAAAGTTGAGATAACCAGTTGATTTGGACAGCACAGTTTTACTTTAAAGGGATACTATAGTCTTTACATTTTTTAGATATAACTGTGAAAAACAACAACTTAATGTAAATAATTTTATCTTAATAAAGATTTAAACTCTTGTTTCTATGTATTGATAGTAATTAGAGTATTATAGTAATTTTATTCAGCCATGTTGTCTCATTAAATAATCAGGTTCTTCTTTCTTCTCAATAGTCTTGTACACTGTACAGTATGTGTTTCTGTTTCCTCAATGCCTAACTTTCTTGACTTGAATTGCATTGTAATTGTATCTCCCTTTCATCTGTAAAGTGTTGTGCAAACTCTTGGCGTTATATAAATCTTACATAATAATGATAATAATAATCAATGGGACCAGCTGCCTGATTTACTACATGTAGAAGCTGAATATGAAATACTATAATAAAAATTTTGTTCAACAAAGTGAAAACTGTATAGATGTAATCCAAATTATTAAAATAATGAAAATATCAAATAAACAATATGATAATTAGGTGGTGCTTGCTGAAACCATACCATAGTTTCCCTTAGGATGTTTCATCTGACCTGGAATTTGCAGTACAAAGACATTAGGAAATAGAAGTGTATGAATGTAATTGTCCTTGGGTAACAATTATTTTCAGGGACGTTTCTTACACAAGCATTGCATTAAAAATATGTATATATTACAGATTCTTCTCTTCCAGGGTTTAGCATGGTATACTGTACTGTACAATGATAGCTGATACTAAACATTAACATAAATTAAGTATCTGAGCTTTTGAATGATCACAATACTTTCCACGTGATCAATTAAAGAGTTAGGTGCTGATATTTTTGTTTTGCAAAGATCTTTATTGAATTTTCAAGAATTTTCAAGGCAGCAGTGTACAAAGAGTTAGGCACAATAAAATAGTGCAAATAGTACATTAAAATGAAGCATACAGCATATGAAGTCTCGAATACACAACAAAGTGTATTCATTGCTACCAAATAGTAACCAATCAATTTATGACATGAAAGCCAACACTGTGCACCGGTTAATAAGAGTTGCACATTGCTGTAGATAACATGCACTCCCGTTTATAAAAAGAAGGTAAAAAAAAAAAGAGTTGAGAGACTCAATTAGGAAGAGACACAAAAGAAGAGAAGAAATGAAAAGGTAAGTATGAGGAGAGCAAAATTGGAAGAAAAGGAGCTTGCCTGGTAGTAAAGGGAAAGAAGGGGGGGGGATTCCCTAGTGGTCCAATCCAGCAAGAGCATTCACAGGCTATGGAATAGAATACCACCACATGGAGAGTAAGGTTCAGTCAGTATTCCTCTGGACATTATATATGATCCTGGTGTTAGGCACTGATATTTTTTCATAGTATAGCTGACCCGTTTTTATTGAATGTGTAATATGCAGTTCTTCTCAGTGATCTAAAATAAACATCAGTCTTTCAGCGTGTAGAGTGAAGGGTACCTGAGTTGAGTTCAGGCAAATAGCAAGAAATTTGAATGTGCTCCTTTGTCCTGTTTGGCTCCATCCAGTTACCATTGCCAATGGATTAAAACAGCAGGTTGAGAGTAGGCAGCACCTAAGCACTGCATTTACAATTATGTTTACTCTTTAACCCGGTAACCACTGCCAGTAGCATAACTGATTAGATTGCTGAGAGGGTTCACAAGAATCTTTTAAGCTTAAATAACATGGCTATCTCATTATTCTCTGCAGGCTCTTAGTGAGTTTCTACAGTGATACTCATATAACAGGGACAAAATGAGTGCATTCTCCGTGAAACCGCATCATCTTTCATTGGTGGTATACATTCCAAATACTGCCCTGTTTGTTGTTCGGTAATCACAGGGGGAGATATATAAGTGAGGCGAATACATAACATTATTTGTAGCAGCCACCAGGATTCACTACTAAGTAACTTTCAGTGGTGAATGCAAATGGAGTGGTAAACATGTTATGCTAGAGTGTTTTATTAACTGATCACATTCTGTAAATAAAATTTTTGTTAAACCACTGTTACACTTAAATACGTACTCTGCTTTAAAGCGGAACTTTACCCATAACAACTTGATAAAAATAATGTTCTTCAGCAAGGAACATACGTTCCACATTAATAATTATGCTACCAAAATTAATGTGTGCTGTAAATTGCCTCCAGCAATTCCTGTTTCTTCTTGCTGGAAACTGCCATTTTACTGAAGCCCTGAGGCCCTGAGAAGCAGTATATCATAAAGCGAAACTAAACCCATTCATTTAACAGTTTTTAAAAAAAGTTACTTTCCCGGAATACTGGGATGGCTAAATGTCACATTTGCTTGAGTCCTCAACCAAACTGTCAAACTATCAAATGTTTGGTGTCATAACTGATCACCTTTGCAGCACCATGTCAGTTTCAGATCAAACAGAAGCAGCTTCCTTGGCTGTAGATGATAGGAGGGTTTAATTCCACTTTAAGACTATCAGCAGATCGGCCTCTACAAACTAAGCAGTGCCTAAAATGCCTGAGCATGTGCAGAGCAGGATGAGACTGTGTATTACAGGATTTTAAACAGTGTAGGCACTTATTTTTAATGTTTTACATAGCTAGACCTGCAAAAAGGGCCAGCCTGAAGTGATCTTGCAGGACTTTATTTTCTGACTAAAGTTTCACTTTAAGATTATTCTTTGCTAAACTGAAGAGGAGCACTGAACGGAATATAAATTCAAAAGCAGCAACTTGAAGCCAGGGTCATGAACTTACCATGCTGGTATAGTGACCCCAGTGTGAGCATAAAGAATATAGAAACAATAGCTGCACTGATGCTTCTAAAGAAGTGCTGTGATCTCTCCTCCCATACCTCACAATGTTTCTGAAATCAGAAGTGAGGTTTAAGGCCCTGTTACTCAACCTTGGGCCAAGGGACCATATGTTGCACTTTTCCACTTACAGTCCAGCTCTTAAGAGTGTTTGGTGCCTATTCAAGCCATTGAAACTTTTCTCCATCAATTCAGAGCCTCTGACCATTTCCTTTAGCATTCAGCTCATGTTTGACCATCTCTTGTAGCATGCCCATAATGTCTGGCCATCTCCTGTTGCATGTCTGCCATCTCTAAAAGCGTCTCTAAAAGCTTACTTTAGCATTACATTCACTTAATATTATGTACAGCTCTTTAGTAATATTAGAGGCTACACTTGAGGCCCCATATCAAAGTTGGTTAACAACTACTGACTTTGGAGTACATTTAAGTGAAGGTAGGTTAACAGTTACATTTAGAGCTGGAGTTCGTAAGTGTTACATCTGGGAGATGGATTGAAGTCAACTTTAGGATTTGGTGTTATGTTTAGGTTTACAGTCAGGATATTTGAAAATCACTTATTACATATATAAAAATTTTTGCCAGTGAACACAACTGTATCAGTTTTGTTGTGGCCAAAACTAATTTGCCAATCAAGTGTAGAAGTGACAATATCCTTTATCCAAAGAAATGCACTTTGGCTATAATAAAACATACTTTAAATCTATAGTAAAAGTATATTAAAATGTTTTGTTTACCCATTGTGCTTCTTCTGAAATCTTTAACAATGTCTGTGAAAATTGAAACAATCCATATGGGAGATCGCTGGAAGCCATGGTTACATTTGCTAATCGCGTGGATTCATTTAAAATTCCTCCGTCACTGATTTTGCTGAGATACACCTGGTAGAAGCTTTTTTCTTCAGGTACATTGTCATCCACAGCCTACATGAAACCAAGACGGTGCAAGAAATAAACGTTTCAAATACACTAAATATAAATGTTTTTGTACTATAGTTGCTTGATTTCAACATACTTTAATGCAGCAATGCTATTTTTAATAGTAGTAAAACAACACTGCATAAAAGCATTTTTGCCATCTACAAGTGTTAAAATTGTTAATGACACAGGGAAACAATGAAAGCGCAAACATCTTTGGCAATTATGTTTTAGCAGGAAAGATTTGGTTTCTATTTAAGGAAAAGCCCATTTACCAATCTCAACAGCTCAAACTTAATATACACACAAGCATTTAAATGATTATTCACAGTAACTTATCCACTATTGGACACACCCTCCAAGCCTTTACTCGGACAAAGTGAGCAAACAGGCTATAGATCCTGCTGTGCTGACTATGTAGATAACCCTTAATGATGAAGGCATTATTTTCATATAGATTGTATTAAGTGTTCATTTGTAATGCAAATATTGCAAATATTGGTTTAAAAACGTATAAACCAGCTATTTATTCGTTATAAAAACCATACAATACTTTTGGGGAAGAAACAAAAAACTGGCACTCCTAAACCAGACAAACTGACCAATCTTAATATATAACTTATACACTAAACATTTACCTACACATACCTGTATACTGATGACAGCAGCTGACTGCCTGTCTCTCAGTGTAACCATTCCTGATGTCTCAACAAATTCACTTGTGTAAGCAGGAGTTATATTCCAATAAACGGTCACTTCACCAAAAATCCCAGGACCACGAATAAGGCTAAAGAATAAAAAGTAACACCAGAAAAAAAAAGATTTCTCTATTGATGGTTCTCAAACGTCTGCAATCATAACAACCTTTCACATATTATTGTACCACCTAGGTCTACAGAATCAGTAAGGCTGGGTTCACATATGTGTGGCAGGGGGTTTGTGCCTGGGGTTCGGTGCATGTCTGTTCATCGGTTCAGCTGCATTTCAGGTCTGAGATTTTGCCTGAATTTGCACCTGAACCAGATCCAAACATGCACAGGACCCTTTTTCGATCCAGACTGCGGCCACCCCGGACATGTGTGAACCGGCTCCATCGAGAGCAGGTCAAACTTGCATGTCATGCGAATTGGATGTGGGGAAACATTGGATGTGCACCCAGCCTAAGACACCAAAGAGAACACTCACCTGCTCCTGCAGCATCGCTTCTCGCTGGCCAAACCAGTATGGGATATGTTCCTGACACTCAGAGATAAAAGAGTGGCTTGGATAAGCCACAAAATGTCTTCACCATTACAAAACAAGGCCCTTTGAATGACTAACTGCCTTTAGCTAATGTCAAAGTGTCAGAATTCCTTATATCTAAATTTGTTCCAGCAACAAAGAGAGTATTGAAACTAAAGTGTCAGCTGATGGCCATGAAACTAGTATTCTTAAAAGGAGAGTCAACAACATGTAAGTGTGAGCGCTGAGTTCAACACAATAAAGACCCCCCAACCTTATCGTTCCTCATAAGGAACAAATGTCCATAAGAGTACAACTATAAGCATGAATTAAGGAATTGGGCTAAAACAATGTTATGGGTAATATTAACAAAAAAGCTTTAAACTGGTTAATGTCCATATAGGCTGTAACACAGTCCACTGTCCATTGTAAATATGCATATGAAGGCACTGTAGAAGGCAGTCCCATTGGAACGGAAGAAGCAGTCCTCTAGGTACTGGAGAAGAAAGATAGAGGCGCCACTCTAAGTGCAATATTTAAAAGAAATTTAATGAAATCTTTAAAAATAGTACTCACAAAGGTACATTATAATCAGGCATGTGGGTAAGGTGGTAGTGCTGCCGGATGTCCCGGGAGTAGTGTCCGATCAGGTTGCTGGATGGCGGTGAATCCGTATGACAGGCTGCGCTGCTGTGTGCCGATGCTTCTGCCGTTGGAACGCACAAGTAACCAGAGGGATCACTTCCGGGTCTGTATATGAGTAGGCGACGCGTTTGCGGAGCTAGACTCCTTCCTCAGGCCTAACGTGGCCTGTAATTGGTCAGGACTTATATGGTCAGTGAATGATGTTAATTGGTACAGAAAACAATCACTCAGACTTAAGCACAGAACTATAGGGCACAAGACTGATACTATTATGTCTGATTCCGAGATAAATGGAGGATGTCGTTGGTGTGTGTCAAATGCAATATGTTTCACAGAAATGAACTATGTGTATGTATGAGAAAAAATATATATACGACCAAATGCAGTATGTTTCACCTAAATGAACATTGTGTATGTAAGAGAAAAAATATATACAACCAAATGAGACCTCTGTTGGAGTTGATTGGACAATATATATTTATATCTGTGTTGAAAAATGGAAATGGGAATGAAGATAAAAAAATAATAAAAACGAAAATGAAAATAAGAATGAAAATAAAAGTTAAAAATACAAATAAAATTGGAAATGAAAATAATGGGAATGAAAATAAAAATAAAAATAATGAAAAAATAAATAAAAATAAAAATAGATATAAAAAAATAAAAATAAATAAATAAAAATAAAAAAATAAATTAAAAAAATAAATAAAATAAAAATACAAAAAATAATACAAATAAATATAAATATAACATTAAATAAAAATGGGGAGAAAATGGGAGAGTAATGACGGGAATTATTTATGGGAGGTATTTGACGATATCATCGTCATCTGGGATGGCCCAGAGCCCCTTTTTCAAGATTTTCCCACACATTGCAATAATAATGCCTATGGTCTTGCCTTCACCTCGGAGCATGATCGTTCTCAGCTTGCATTTTTAGATCTGTTACTTTTCCATCAGGAAGGCAAAATATTGGCTAAAAACTATATCAAACCTACAGCTGGCAATTCCTTTTTGCATCATCAGAGTTGTCCCCACCCGAGATGGATTTCAAACATCCCGAAGAGCCAATTTTGTCGCTTACGTAGGAATTGCACCAGAGAATCAGACTACATCACAGAAGGGTCCCTCTTAAAAAAAAAGTTTATTGACAAAGCATTTCCATCTACACTTATAGATGAAGCATTTGATTTCTATCTGTCAGAGCCTTCCACATCCACCAGTGAAACCGATTTGTCCATTGTGCAGCCTGTTGGATTTGTGACTTAGTTCCACTCCCAACACAAAGCCATGGAACGTATTCTCAATAAACATTGGTCGATTCTACTTCAGTATCCACACCTAAAATCCATTATCACCCCCAAACCTAAATTCATGTAAAGTAAAACCAGGAATATCAAAAATCTGGTAGCACCTAGTAAGTATAAATCTCAACAAAGTTCCAAAATCACATTTCCTTGTCTCATTCCTTTAGTTGGGATGTATCAGTGTTGTAAAAAATTATGTCTCACATGCAACCACGTCCAACATGGTCAGAAGGAATTTATCAACAAAGGTCAGACGTACCAGATCAATAACTTTTATAATTGTTCTACAGAGTTTGTTATTTATTGTTTAATTTGTCCGTGTGGGTTACATTATGTAGGCAGAACCATGTGTACTTTGAGGAAAAGGTTTGGGGAACACCGCCGTCTTGTAGAAGCAGGAGACGACACACATAGAGTTCCCCTCCATTTCCTCAAAAAACATGACCATTCCTCATCTGGTCTCAAAGTCTGGATCATCGAGTCCATTCCCGGTACATTCCCACTGGCAGAGCGTTTTAAATGTCTCTGTCAGAGGTAAACGTACTGGATATATACTTTGGACTCTCTTGCCTCTGGAGGTTTAAATGAGGAAATAGAAGTGAGCAGCCTAATTTGACTGCTCTCCTCATGTTTACACCTCATGTCAACTTGTTTATCAGACCCTTCTTTTACATTCTCTTCACACTTTTTTTAACCCCCTTTTTTTCTGGTTCTCGGTGTCATCCGATTTTTATTATATATTTTTTTTATTATATGTGTTTTCTCTACCTCCATTAGAGTAGTGCCTGACACTACATTCATTGGATCATTCCCTCGCAACTCAGTTATCAGTAATTCCCGTCATTACTCTCCCATTTTCTCCCCATTTTTATTTAATTTTATATTTATTTTTATTATTTTTTTTCTTTCTTTAATTAATTAATTTATTTTATTTATTTTTTATTTATTTATTTTTATTTTTATATTTATTTATTTTTATTTTTATTTTTTTATATTTATTTTTATTTTTATTTATTTTTTCATTATTTTTATTTTTATTTTCATTCCCATTATTTTCATTTCCAATTTTATTTGTATTTTTAACTTTTATTTTCATTCTTATTTTCATTTTCGTCTTTATTATTTTTTATCTTCATTCCCATTTCCATTTTCCAACACAGATATAAATATATATTGTCCAAGCAACTCCAACAGAGGTCTCATTTGGTCGTATATATTTTTTCTCATACATACACAATGTTCATTTAGGTGAAACATACTGCATTTGGTCGTATATATATTTTTTCTCATACATACACAATGTTCATTTCTGTGAAACATATTGCATTTGACACACACCAACGACATCCTCCATTTATCTCGGAATCAGACATAATAGTATCAGTCTTGTGCCCTCTAGTTCTGTGCTTAAGTCTGAGTGATTGTTTTCTGTACCAATTAACATCATTCACTGACCATATAAGTCCTGACCAATCAGAGGTCACGTTAGGCCTGAGGAAGGAGCGTAGCTCCGCAAACGCATTGCCTATTCATACACAGACCCGGAAGTGATCCCATCCCTCTGGTTACTCGTGCGTTCCAACGGCAGAAGCATCGGCACACAGCAGCGCAGCCTTCGTACGGATTCACTGCCATCCAGCAACCTGATCGGACACTACTCCCGGGACATCTGGCAGCACTACCACCTTACCCACATGCCTGATTATAATGTACCTTTGTGAGTACTATTTTTAAAGATTTCATTAAATTTCTTTTAAATATCACACTTAGAGTGGTGCCTCTGTCTTTCTTCTTCAAAAGGAGAGTCACTTTTATGGTGAAGAATAGTTCTCAAAGTGATGGTTGAGGGTTGTTTGAGGAAATCAGTTTAGGTCTGGTCTTCATGACACATCATGACATTTTTTTTATTTATTTTTTTTTATTATTATTTACAGCAGTTTGGTGGTCAGCTGAAAAAAGTCCCTAGGGTAAATTAGTTGCACCATGAGCTGTCACCTTGCTACACATTGCTTAACCTCTTCAGCTGTAGTACCAGATTCCTGGCTTGTTTGCATATGCAACAACTGATGAAAAAAGTAGAAACAAGCTGTGGGAATCATATGCATATAACAGAGAAAAAAGAAAAGAAGGCAATTGTGCTTTGTTAGGGAAAGGAAAATGCAAGTTAGATGTGCTTCGAGCCTTGCTAACAGTCTTAGTAGGTTTAATACCATGACTTTGCTTCAAATGACATGGCTGTTGCTCTGCTGACCTGGTTTTGACATTGGCTGCATGGTAGTACATTTAGCTGCAATAAATGTAGCATTTAAACTTAACTTTTTATAATTTTTTTTAATATATCAGCATCTTTAATGTAGTTTATCTCTATTAATTCAATGAACTGTCATCTGTAACTTTATTATAACTATGTAACACATCTGCAACTTTGCTGTTGAAATGTCACCTCTATTCACCAGCAGGCATGATGGTGCATGTAGTTCCATAGCTTTAACTTTTAAGGTTCTGCCGTTACCTGTTATCCCACAACACTTGTATTTAAGATTGGTTAACCACCTGCAGTTGATTCGGTTAGATACAAGCCCAGCCAGGGCATCTCCCTTTCTATTTAAAGTGGTTGTACACCCTATATTAAGGCTTACCTGTAGGTGCATGAAATATCTCCTAAACCTCCACAGTTTAGGAGATATTTACAAGAAAGCTGTGCGCCAATGTCTAAGGCGCATGTACTCAAAAGTGAGTACACCCCTCACATTTTTGTAAATATTTTATTATATCTTTTCATGTGACAACACTGAAGAAATTACACTTTGCTACAATGTAAAGTAGTGTGTGTACATCTTGTACAACAGTGTAAATTTGCTGTCCCCTGAAAATAACACACAGCCATTAATGTCTAAAGCGCTGGCAACAAAAGTAAGCACACCTCTAAGTAAAAATGTGCAAATTGGGCCCAAAGTGTCAATATTTTGTGTGGCCACCATTATATTCCAACACTGCCTTAACCCTCTTGGGCATGGAGTTCACCAGAGCTTTACAGGTTGCCACTGGAGTCCTCTTCCACTCCTCCATGATGACATCACAGAGCTGGTGGATGTTAGAGACCTTGCGCTCCTCATCCCTTCCATTTGAGGATGCCCCACAGATGCTCAATAGAGTTTAGTTTTAGGTCTGGAGACATGCTTGGCCAGTCCATCACCTTTACCCTCAGCTTCTTTAGCAAGGCAGTGGTAATCTTGGAGGTGTGTTTGGGGTCGTTATCATGTTGGAATACTGCCCTGCAGGCCGGGTCTCCCACGAGAGGGAATCATGCTTTGCTTCAGTATGTCACAGTACATGTTGGCATTTATGGTTCCCTCAATGAACTGTAGCTCCCAGTGTCGGCATGCAGCCCCAGACCATGACACTCCCACCACCATGCTTGACTGTAGACAAGACACACTTGTCTTTGTATGCCTCATCTGGTTGCCGCCACACATGCTTGACACAATCTGAATCAAATAAGGTCTGATGAGGTCTCATCAGACCTCAGGACGTGGTTCCAGTAGTCCATGTCCACTACTGCTTGTCTTCAGCAAACTGTTGCAGGCTTTCTTGTGCATCATCATTAGAAGAGGCTTCCTTCTGGGATGACAGCCATGCAGACCAATTTGATGCAGTGTGCGGCGTATGGTCTGAGCACTGGCAGGCTGACCTCCCACCCTTACAACCTCTGCAGCAATACTGGCACTCATACATCTATTTTCCAAAGACAAGCTCTGGATATGACGCTGAGCACATGCACTCAACTTCTTTGGTTGACCATGGTGAGGCCTGTTCTGAGTGGAACCTGTCCTGTTAAACAGCTGTATGGTCTTGGCCACCATGCTGCAGCTCAGTTCTGGGGTCTTGGCAATCTCCTTGTAGCCTAGGCCATCTTTATGTAGAGCAACAATTCTTTTTTCAGATCCTCAGAGAGTTCTTTGCCATGAGGTGCCATGTTGAGCTTCCAGTGACCAGTATGAGAGAATAAGAGCGAATGATAACACCAAATTTAACACAATGCTCCCCATTCGCAACTAAGACCTTGTAACACTAACAAGTCACATGACAACAGGGAGGAAAAATGATTAATTGGGCCCAATTCGGACATTTTCACTTAGGGGTGTACTCACTTTTGTTACCAGCAGTTTAGACATTAATGGCTGTGTGTTGAAATATTTTCAGGGGACAGCAAATTTACACTGTTGTACAAGCTGTATACTCACTACTTCAGTGTTGTCATATGAAAAGATATAGTAAAACATTTACAAAAACGTGAGGGGTTTACTCACTTTTGTGAGATACTGCATATGTATACATGAGATTGGCTTATACTGTATAATAAAAGGTTAGTAGTGGAACAATGTAGCATCATAAGAAATGACTGTGCTGCATGGAAAGTCATACTTTGTCATTGTTTAGAAGACACGGTCATCTATTTCAGGCTGTGTTTAAAGACAGGGAATAATTCTAAATATACAGAGTGTTTTCTGTACAGTAAACTGTACCTGAAGCTATTTTTAGAGCCCTTTCTTGAACAATGAACTTCACCTTTACGAGGTGTCAGTTAACCTTTAAACACATAAATGGTTATGTTCTAGACAGACATGTACCAGACATTATTATTTCTCTATGCTCAAAGAGAGGCACAACATATATATGGAGATGGAAATACTCAGGCTTATTGAAAAAGAAGTTTAAACAGCAATTCAAATTTTGAAAGATGGTTCTGTTGGTTGCTACAGACAGAATTTAGCACATTGTACTTCACCATATTTCATAATGGCCAATTTGTGATTAGTAAATTATAATATATGTACTATAATCACTGGATTAAGAAGCTCTAAACAAATGATATTGATTACACAGATTCATATACCTGATATGCACTGTTCCATTATAGTTCCCAGAGGGCTCACCAATGAGAACATTAAGGGATGATGGGGCTATTCCAACTATACCAGCTGCTCCTACATCCCCAGCAATAACAACAGTGGCTGTACCTGTAAAGCAATAAGACAGAAGTCAGAAATATACTGTCAATCTACTGTACAACCCCAATTTAAAAAAAGTTGGAACGTTGTGTAAAATCTACATAAAAGCAGAACGCAACGATTTGCAAATCATATAAACCCATATTTTTGTTGCAACTTTTTTTTTTTTGAGACATGTTGCTGCTATCAATTCCAAAATTACCTTATTTTTTTCTAAAAATGTTACATTTTCTCAGTGTAAACTTTTGAAATATTTTCTATTTCTACTGTGAATAAAATATGAGTTTATGACATATACTCAACAATACAGTCTATGGATTAATTTTTATCAGCTGCATAACACATCTTCTCTTCCCTGTGTTTCCATGAGTGATTTACCACTTGAGAAGTGCAAAATCATATTTGAGTGGATTTTGATATTTAGTAGATATATGGGAAACATTTTTGGCAACCTAATAATTATATGGATTCACTTTGTGGACCATGTCAGGGTTGCTAACTGTCCATATAGGACCCTCCACATGGCCTCACACACACTGGATATTTTTAGTGCTGCTGTTAGGGGCGTCAGGCTTTTTTTTTCTGCCTCTAAAGGCCCCTGCATGTTAACCTATGTGTTCAGGCATATATAGGTGTTTACAGGAGTTTACAGGCAGGGGGTGTTTAGAGGCAGAAAAAACAATAGACGCCCCTAAACACATGTTAATACTAGGCACGTTTAGCGTTTGAGCATTAATTCATTTCATGCCAGGTGGAAAGGCGATTTGGAGAGATGGCCAAACGTCCTGTGTGCATGAGGCCTAAATATGCAGCCAAATGATGTCTGTAAATTCAATGAAAACATTTTAAAGTCTTTAAAAAAAATGTGTCTCTGTAGTTGCGTATCAGTATTTCACAATGTAACACATTTAAATATGATGCACAAATGTGTTTGTAGTTGATAGTGAATGTATTCTGTATATTCTTTACAGCAGGGGTAGGCAACCTAAAAGAGGTGGAGATCTACCTGAAAAACATGGGAGAAGTCAAAGATCACTGTGCACAGTGTCATCTCCTCACACCTGATTTAAACCTCTAATTGCCATACTACTGTGTGGCAACCGCATGCATTGCATGGCAATCAAGGGTTTGAATCAGGTGGTGAAGGCGGCAATATATCACCTTCTCACCACCTGTCAAACACACTCACATCACTTTTCAGAGGAGCACTAGTGCCTGCTGTACTTGTGAATGAGCAGCGGCACCCATAGGGCTCGTTCACATGTAAAGTTAGGGGGTGGTAAAACCCTTACAGAAAGTGCACCAAACCCACAGTATATAATAGAAGTCTATGGCTAAGTGCAGAAAACCTGCAGGAAAGCTACAGGTACACTGCACTGCACCCACGATGTGGGTAAATTGCAGCACATCAGTGTGAAAGCAGCCTTATGCTATTATGCCCAGTCTATTGCTTCTCACTGACCTAAAGATCTCTTCTTTCCTGCTGCTGGCACTACTCTGGATACCGCTAGCTGGGATAAGAGGTGGAGTGCAGTTGGTATCACTCAGCATGGGACAGGAGCCAGCACTACAGAGGAGGCATTGGCTTATGCATTTTTTTGCTCCCTACTACAGATCCAACTTTACAAGTAGTCCCTGTGCATTGTACTGTGCTTGATGCGCTGGGATGGGGGGTCAGCAAGCCCACACCGTAATCAACCAGTCACCGGTTCATGATCTCCTGGTTGCTGACCCCCACTTTAGGCTCGATTCACACTAATGCATTTTTGAAGCTTTTTGCATGTTACAGAAATGCAGGGAATTGTTTTAATACATGGGTTCCTATGGAACACGTTCACATCAATGCATTTTTTGTGCCTCTGCATTTTTGGAAAGGGCCGGGGACTTTTTTCCTGCAAAATGCAGCATTTTGCATGTAATAGGCTTCAACTGACCCGCATCCAAGATGCAAGTACTGTGTTTTTACCACAATTTTCCTGCGATTTTGCCGCGATACATTCACTGCATATAGCTGATTGCTAAAGAGCAGGTCGGGAAGCCGGCTGCCGCGTCCTTAGCAACGGATGAGTCATCAGCTGTCTGCTGGCTTCCCTGCTGACAGCTGACTGTAAAAAGACATGCCGGCTAAAAAAATTCTTGAAAAAAACGTCTTTCTTCGGTCTGGTATGTATTTGGAGGGGACATCCCCACGTCAAAAAGAAATGGGGTGGGGTCCCCCCAAAATCCATACCAGACCCTTATCCGAGCATGCAGCGCGGCAGGTCAGGAAAGGGAGGGGAAGAGCGAGTGCCTCCCACCTAAACCATACCAGACCACATGCCCCCATTGCTACATAAGAGATGTCAGACAGCGAGGAACGTCACAACAAAGGAAGACATCATCGGGACAAGAGCAGACTTTTTTGTTTTTAGCGGGTAACCAGCGGCCAGGAAGAAGACAGCAGCAGCAAAGAAGAAGACAGCGGCGCAGGAGAAGACAGCTCCGGGAGAGATGGCGGCAAGAGAAGATCGCTCGGTGAGAAGGCAGCAATGGGAGAGACGGTGGCAGCAGAAGATGGCTAGGGGAGAAGACAGAGCAATTTTTTAAAATAAAGGACTAGTCAAAAACCGACTCTTGTTTTTTTTTACATTTCACTGCTTTTTTGGTGAATGGGTAGGGGTATGATGTGCCTGATACTCATTTGTGGTGGATCACAGTAAAAATGTGGTTACAAAAATGCAGAAAGCACAGCAAAAAGCGCTGCAATAACGCTCAAAAACAACATGCATAAATGTGAATCGAGCCTTACAGTATGATGCCAGGGATTGCACCTGGTACACATTACAGTTATATTTTAAGAAAAAAATTATAATCAATATACTCTTACTTATAAAAAGCCATCTCTGGTCACTAACAAGTGCCCCTTCATTGCCATGGAGGCAAAACTGTGCCCCATTTGTGTCTGGCTATTTAGGGGCCTACTCAACCAGGTGCCTAATTTTTCTGCTAGCTCTCAAGATGGCCCTGTTTTCAACATGCATTATCCTTTTTTTTGTGATACCTGCCAGCAGGAGGAGACTTGAAACCTCTGGCCTGGGTGATAAGCAAATCCTTTTATGTCCCTTTAGCGTAGGGTCAGTTTCCTATGAGTAGAAGGGCATGTATAAAGCTTGTTGCAGTGATTGATGGTGAAACATGAAGCATGGTCAGAGTCTACAGCCCACCCAAACCCCCCTCCCCCGCCCCCCGCGCATTGCACCCACGTTCACAGGGTGCAGGTTTCCAAGCTCCCATGTAATTAATGCACATTTTTTTCAAATGAATATGGGTGCATTTTTTTTTCAAAAGCTGGCTTTAAAGGTGGGTGTTGTCTTAAAAAACATGGTATATTGTAGCATGCCATTTCAAAAATACTATATATGGAAAAAAAAAAGGGGATTGAAAGGGGTAAATTGTAAAGAAGGAGGTATTTTGTGAGTTACTGCTTTGTAAAAATGATGTAGAATCATTTAAATAACATAGTAAACAAAATACCATGCCCTTGTCACAAGTAATCTCTATCATTTAGCTTCCTTTAACAAAGTTCACATTTTTCTTTCTTCCAGCATTGGCTTTTTGCATTCAGTCACATATCTGCTGCAAAGGAATTGGATGTTAAAAAGACTTCCGCCTGCCAGGCAATGTAATTGCAGGTCTGAAAAAGGAGCAGACAGCTATACAATCCAGTCCCACTCTGATCGAAGTATGAATAGGGAGTATCTCAACTGAGGGCAACCAGCCCAACATATATCATTTGTACCGCATTTGCCTTCCCTGCCTGTCAGAAATCATGAGCCCCATCCTACTTTTTATCTGGTATGCCCCTTCATAACGCTACCTTTAAGTGTGTAGGAAGTCACCTCAAGATGCTCATGCTAGGGGATAACAGCAAGAGATGCAGTCATCAATTTTCGAAGAGTTTATAACTTACAAAATCCTCTACATATGTAAGTGGGCAAGAATTTGCTAAAGCTTTGTCAATGTCAAGCAGCATTTACAATAGCAGGCTCCTGACACATGTCCGATGGGCACAATAAGCAAGTGTTCAGCACTGTCAGTATACACGACAGCTTCTCCTGCTGATATGTATCTAGAAACTAGCAATTCATGTGTGTGTATCAATGGGTGTCCTAGCAATCAGTGTTAGAAAGCTAACCTGTGGTGTACCCCATCCCCTAAGAGCACTCCCAGTACCCCAATGACGGTAGCTCTGGCGACAAAGACAAACACTCTGTGAGTGCCAGTCCTTAAAATAATGAGAGTCATGTAAACAACATGTTGCTATTAAATTGAAAGAATAGCATGGGATTTACCATCTACAGGAGAGATGACTGAATAGTCGGCTGACACCAACTGAATGCTGAATGATTCCATTCCTTCCAGAAGGCCATCTTGAATTGCTTTCAGTGTAAATGATTTCCTGGTGTCAGTCTGAAAATGCAAATAAGATGCACTGTTTTAAAAACCTCAAAGTACGTATATTGTTAGAGCTTTTTACATGTCATATAACGGGAATGGGGAGAGGAACTCGTCTGCCTCTTGGAAGGTTTTGAATTCTAATTTTTACCTATAAAAAGAAACTTAGACTGAGTTCTTTGGGACATTGAGCAAAATCTGGGAATCTTAATAACTTCTTACTGTGTATAAGAACACTTATCCAAAGATCATATGGCACAGAAAGCCTCCACAAACACTGTAGCAACATTTGCAGGCTTTCAATCCCTGCCACTGATACAACAGTGGCTGCCTTAGGTCTAGATCAGTGGTCTCCAAATTGTGGCCCAGGGGCCAGATACAGTTCCTCCCAACGACATCAACAATGGGGCCCAATGACACCAATGGTATGGCACAATTCCTTCCAAGGGCACCAATGATGGAGCATAATTCCTCAATCACACCAATAAAGGGCACAATTCCTCCCAGTGACACCAATGATGGGGGATTGTTTACTTCCACTGATGCTGGGACATTTTGTACTCCCAATGGCCACTTTCCGCCCCCCCCCCCCCCCCCCCAATATATCTGAATGACAGTATTTCCACTGTCTTTTTTTCACAGGTTTGCAACATTCCTAAATCAAATGGCAAAAATACCACAAGTTCAGTCTGTTTAAGTCCCATATAGATTTATTTAGGTAAGCCAGATGACTGCATCCATACTCTTTCAGGACAAACCAGTCATTTTAGCCATACATTTTCTGAAGGCACCCTATAAATACTAGCAGCCACATAAGATATCCCATGTGGAATAGGTGATCATTGCAAGGACTTTCAAAATATTTATTAATAACAAAGGTCTACAAAATTCTTGGAATTGAACTAAAGAATAAATTCTAAGGCTATCCTATGTACAGTGGGGCAAAAAAGTATTTAGTCAGCCACCAATTGTGCAAGTTCTCCCACTTAAAAAGATGAGAGAGGCCTGTAATTGTCATCATAGGTATACCTCAACTATGAGAGACAAAATGTGGAAACAAATCCAGACAATCACATTGTCTGATTTTTGAAAGAATTTCTTTGCAAATTATGGTGGAAAATAAGTATTTGGTCAATATCAAAAGTTCATCTCAGTACTTTGTTATATATCCTTTGTTGGCAATGACAGGGGTCAAAGGTTTTCTGTAAGTCTTCACAAGGTTGTCACACACTGTTGCTGGTATGTTGGCCCATTCCTCCATGCAGAGCAGTGATGAGGCCCATCCTCCTCTAGAGCAGTGATGTTTTGGGGCTGTCGCTGGGCAACACGGACTTTCAACTCCCTCCAAAGGTTTTCTATGGGGTTGAGATCTGGAGACTGGCTAGGCCACTCCAGGACCTTGAAATACTTCTTACAAAGCCACTCCTTCTTTGCTCGGGCGGTGTGTTTGGGATCATTGTCATGCTGAAAGACCCAGCCACGTTTCATCTTCAATGCCCTTGCTGATGGGAGGAGGTTTGCACTCAAGATCTCACGATACATAGCCCCATTCTTTCTTTCATGTACACAGATCAGTCGTCCTGTTCCCTTTTCAGAGAAACAGCCCCAAAGCATGATGTTGCCACCCCCATGCTTCACAGTAGGTATGGTGTTCTTTGGTTGCAACTCAGCATTCTCTCTAATCCAAACACGACGAGTTGTGTTTCTACCAAACAGTTCTACTTTGGTTTCATCTGACCATATGACATTCTCCCAATCCTCTTCTGGATCATCCAAATGCTCTCTAGCAAACCTCTGACGGGCCCGGACATGTATTGGCTTAAGCAGGGGGACACGTCTGGCACTGCAGGGTCTGAGTCCCTGGCGGCGTAGTGTGTTACTGATGGTAGCCTTTGTTACATTGATCCCAGCTCTCTGCAGGTCATTTACTAGGTCCCCCGTGTGGTTCTGGGATTTTTGCTCACCGTTCTTGTGATCATTTTGACCCCACGGGGTGAGATCTTGTGTTGAGCCCCAAATCGAGGGAGATTATCAGTGGTCTTGTATGTCTTCCACTTTCTAATTATTGCTCCCACAGTTGATTTCTTCACACCAAGCTGCTTGCCTATTGCAAAATCAGTCTTCCCAGCCCGGTGCAGGTCTACAATTTTGTTTCTGGTGTCCTTCAATAGCTCTTTGGTCTTCACCATAGCGGAGTTTGGAGTGTGACTGTTTGAGGTTGTGGACAGGTGTCTGTTATAATGATAACAAGTTCAAACAGGTGCCATTAATACAGGTAATGAGTGGAGGACAGAGGAGCCTCTTAAAGAAGAAGATACAGGTCTGTGTGAGCCAGAAATCTTGCTTGTTTGTAGGTGACCAAATACTTATTTTCCACCATAATTTGCAAATAAATTCTTTCAAAAAGCAGACAATGTGATTGTCTGGATTTGTTTCCACATTTTGTCTCTCATAGTTGAGGTATGCCTATGATGACAATTACAGGCCTCTCTCATCTTTTTAAGTGGAAGAACTTGCACAATTGGTGGCTGAATAAATACTTTTTTGCCCCACTGTATATGTTTAGTAGAAAGTGGGACAGCCAGAAATAAAATACATATCTGGCTCTCCTGATCAATAATATACTTGTAACGAGCCCCTGCTCGCTCGGTTCCACTCTCCCGACACTCCTCTGCAGCTATAGAATCAGATTAAAGATCGCAACATCTGATGGTTCAGTCATCCGATGCTCCGTGACTAGAACTACAGCTATGTGCCGTTGTAATCCAGTTGTGTAGCTCAGAAAAAACACCAGGCAGACTCTATGTAAGATTAACCAGGAATCTCTTTTATTGCAAGGAATACAGGCTCTTTTATACAGTAAAAGAGGAGGTGTATACCTCCTGCTCATATTACTCTGAACATACACCTGTGACCAGAAACCTAATTAACATGGGCTAATTAACTAATCCCTTTAGACACAGACATGACTTTTAGGCCAGACTGGCCGTCTTGTAGCTCAGAAAACCCAATCAACATTATCACAAATCAACACAATAGCAGAGTTAATTAACACAAACAACAATGGGGATCTAATGACTCTTAGATCCCATACTAGACTTATTTACAATACACATTCTAGCAGGCAACAGACAGACAGATGGCTGAAATTGACATCAGCATCTCCTAACAGTATTTGTCCAGCATTATGAATCAGCCAGTATTTCTAATATGGCAAATCCAGGGTCCCCAGAGTCTGTGTGTCCTGGGGGACCAGGACCCGAATCCACAGTAATACCACCTCAAGGGTCCCCAGGCATACAGCTCACAAAGAGCACCATTCCCCCAAATGCCAGGGCCCATGATCGATCGGCAAGAGGCTAGCATTTAGTCCCCTCCAAAAGTCTCTCTCCCAGCTAGGTCTGTCACAATACTGTCACTTGTTACATAAGCTTGGGTACGCGGCAAACAACTGTATGATAATAGCTATCCTTTATATTTGAATGCCAGATTTGTTATATAAGCCACTCCAATAGCGCACAAGAAAAAAACCCATATAATCACCTAATAAGACAATTTATACTATGGAAATAGTTTTTTTTGTTTTGTTTTTGTAAAAGCTTTTTCTATTAATTCAGCTGAAATAATTTGTCTGCAGATTATAAAGTGCATACAGGCTTTATTGTAAAAATATCCATTACATTAAAAGGATTTCACATTGCTTTCTGTACCTCATTAAAGTTCAGGGTTCCATTTAGTGGGCTTAGGTCATATTGTCCAGCTTCCTCCACTATCCAGATAATTTTCACTGCACCCCGACCACCTTGACTCCGCACAACTGTTAGAGTCACTTCTCCAGCAGGGTCATCTAATCTTTGAGGTTCAGAAATGAGCACCTAAAAAAATCAGTGATGTAATGTGAACACATTTAAAATGGATTCAGCAGTAAATACAAAATATCACTACTTATTGTTAAATTACGGTAAGTGAAGTCATTCTGCATAGGATACTAACATTATTCATTGTTTGTTGAGGCACTCGCACCTTGGGATTAAATTAACCTGTATACTGTATATGGTCCGCTGCTGTCCAAAATTTTCCCCACAAGGTAGGGTAAATGAATGAAAATAAATTAAACAGTGCTTGCTCCTCCTAGTTGTTATTGTGTTCTAATAATTAATAACCTGAGAATTAAGGGTATGACCTGATACTGAATATTAAAGGAGTAGATCCTTATACCAACTAAATAGTTGTGTACCAATAGATTAAATTGAATAATAGGTGACAGTATTACATCATATATTACTGTGTATAAATTTATAAACCAATGTTAAATATTAGTAAATATTAAAGTGACAATAGTGCAACATATTGAAAGTTCATAAGGTGATATAGTGTAAATAGGAGCAAGCACTGTTTAATTTACTAACATTATTCATTAATTAGGCAGTAGGGTGGCTAAATTATTATCACTTTTGTCATATTTATTTATTAGAGCATCGACAATTTACGCAGCTTTTTACATATACAGTACCTTAAAAAAGTATTCATACCCCTCAAAATTTTCCACATTTTGTCATGTTACAATCAAAAACATATATTGGGATTTTATGTGATACACAACGTGGCACATAATTGTGAAGTGGAAGAAAAATGATAAATGATTTTCAACATTTTTTACAAATAAATATCTGAGAAGTGTGGCATGCATTTGTATTCAGCCCCCTTTACTCTGATACTCTAACTTAAATCTAGTGGAACCAATTGCCTTCAGAAGTCACATAAAACAGAGTCCATCTGTGTGTAATTTAATCTCAGTATAAATACAGCTGTTCTGTGAAGCCCTCAGAGGTTTGTTAGAGAACGTTAGTGAACAAACAGCATCATGAAGGCCTAGGAACACACCAGACAGGTCAGGGATAAAGTTGTGAAGAAGTTAAAGCAGGGTTAGGTTATAAAAAAAAATATCCCAAACTTTGAACATCTCACAGGTCAGTGTTCAATCAACCATCTGAAAATGGAAAGAGTATGGCATAACTGCAAAACTAGCAATACACGGCCGTCCATCTAAACTGACAGGCCAGGTAAGGAGACCATTAATCAGAGAAGCAGCCAAGAGGCCCATGGTAACTCTGGAGGAGCTATAGCGATCCACAGCTCAGGTGGGAGTATCTGTCCACAGGACAACTATTAGTCATGCACTCCACAAATCTGGTCTTTATGGAAGAGTGGCAAGAAGAAAGCAATTATTGAAAGAAAGCCATAAGAAGTCCTGTTTGCAGTTTGTGAGGAGCCATGTGGGGGACACAGGAAACATGTGGAAGAAGGTGCTTTGGTCAGATGAGACCAGAATTGAACTTTTTGGCCTAAAAGAAAAACTAACACTGCACATCACCCTGAACACACTATCCCCACCATGTAACATGGTGGTGGCAGCATTATGTTGTGGGGATGCTTTTCTTCAGCAGGGACAGGAAAATTGGTAAGAGTTGATGGGAAGATTGATGGAGCCAAATACAGTGAACAGTGCTCCCTGAGATGTTCAAAGCTTGGGATATTTTTTTTATAATCTAACCCTGCTTTAAACTTCTGCACAACTTTATCCCTGGCCTGTCTGGTGTGTTTCTTGGCCTTCATGATGCTGCTTTTTCACTAAGGTTCTCGAACAAACCTCTGAGGGCTTCGCAAAACAGCTGTATTTTTCTACTGAGATTAAATTACACACAGGTGGACTCTATTTACTAATTAAAGCAGAGTTCCAGCTACAAACACTGCATAGAGAAAGAAAGAAACTGCACTAGACTAAAAATGGTGAATAATAAAAAACACAGACAGCAGCTCAAATGTGGGATACACACAAAAATAGTCAAGAAAAATAAAAAGAAGAGCTGCGCCAGTATGCAATATATATATTGGTAAACCAGTAGTCCATATATCAGTCCTCCAATGACACCACAGTGACTCCACACATTGAAAAAAAAGTGCCCGACCACCGTATCATAAGCCTGCTTACCAGATAGCAAGCAAAAAGGGTGTTTGGCTGTAACCCAGCCACGGCCTTTAGCTTGCAGTGTCAACCACTGGAAACACACAGGGACCGGACCTTGTAGCTGAAGAACCACCCTAGGCGTCTCACAAATTCGTAGCCTTACTTCGATGATGTACTCAGAGTGGGCTCAGAAGAAAGAAAAACTGACCATAGCGTGATACAGTTTTGACATAAAAAAAAAAAATAGTATTGCACTTACATGTAAAAAGATAGTAAAAACAAAAATAAAAACAAATGCCGACTTTAATTTAAACTGCTGACTTTAATAAGGACACCTACCAGTCCAGGGAGCCGCGAGGTCAGCCCCCCAAGGTCGATCTGTCCATCAGATCCGGTGCAGGCGCCACCATTCCAACTAAGGGAAACCGGCAGTGGAGCCTTCAGGATTCACTACCAGTTTCCTACTGCGCACGCGCAAGTCGAGCGGCGCTTCCTGAATGGCCCAGTCATCTTCTGGGACACACAAAGGTCCCAGAAGGCAGCGGGACAGAAGAGGACGTGACGCATTGGGCCACGGTGAGGCTGGGGCGGAACAACACTATGTACTTCATAAAAGGTAAGGGAAAAAAAATAAAAAATATCCAGAATCAAGTGGTGGAGGGGTTGTCATTCCTTTAAGATAAAGTTGTAAAAGTGGGTGAAACTTCACTTTAAGTGCCTTCTGAAGGAAATTGGTTCCACTGGATTTTAGTTAGAGGTATCAGAGTACAAGGGGCTGAATTCAAATGCACACCACACTTTTCAGATATTTATTTATAAAAAATTTTTTTAAAGCATTTATCATTTTCCTTTCACTTCACAATTATGTGCCACTTTGTGTTGGTCTATCACATAAAATCCCAATAAAATACATTTAGATTTTTGGTTAGTGCAAAGTGGATTTGCCTTTTGTAAATAACCCCCTATGTGTTACCCCACCACATTGCAGTTTAATACAGGGAGGACATGCAGCTCAGCACAAAGCTTCCATTACATTACACTGTGATAAGTGATTTGCACCGAGGTTATTTTGTGTTATCACAAATAATGCATTTTACTCACATCACCTCCATCATGAGTACAAAAAGACAAGGGGCTGATTCCTCATTTAAAAATAGAGTAATCTCTTTTGAGGAGTAATTTGAGGAGTAAATCCCTTGTCCTCGAACTTGTGTTGAAAGTGGTATCATAAATATAGTAAATTAAAAGAGTTAGTTCATTTTAGTCTTTTATTAAATAACATTGCCTTCATCTGCGCACATAAGTTTACCATTATCTTGCATGTAGATCCATCTCATCAGTTGGAGATCTATATTACACTTACACATATAGGGCAAATCTGTAACATGCTTACCCTAATGGTTTCAAACCCAAACAATCCAATAGGGGAATCATTTGGTGGAATGTTGACCACAATGGTGATTTTATTTCCTAGATTGGCATTATTTGTCACTCGCTTTAGAGAAACATTAAATGTTTCTAGATACTCCACAAAAGTATCATCCACTATTACAATTTCTATTACTCCTGCCGACTAAAGAAAAACAAAATATGCATTATTTATATGAAAAAAAAGGTCTGACAGATAAAAACAAGAACAAAGACATCAATCAAAATAATCACACTATGATCTACTGTATGTAGCAGGCCAATAGTCATGTGTAATCTGTATCCTTGTGACTCTTCACATATTCTAAATAACATCAACTACACATCTAAAGCCCCATACACACTATCAGATTTCCTGCTGATTTTTGTCCTCAGATTTACCAAAACCATATAATATGAGGTCAAACCTTAGGAGTTTCAATCTGTATGCAATCAGGCAGGCCCTTGCACTACATGGTTTTGGTAAATCTAAAGACAAAAATCAGCAGAAAATCTGATAGTGTTTATGGGGCTTTAAGCTTTTCACGTTATGTGGGCTCCGCTTCCCTCTAGTGGACAACAAGTGTCTTAACACAGTCACCTACAGTCTACTACTGTAATTTACATATGTTTTTGCAATTTGTGTGTCTATTGGCTTTCTTTGTTTAAAAAATCCTGATCCAGAACATTAGGGCAAATGGCTTTCAGTGGTAAAAAAAAACAAATTGATTTTCATTCTAACCACCCTTGTGCTCCCATCTAACACCTATTATTATTACTCTAATACATTGTTTTTCAATCTGGGAGCATGAGACCCAGTTTGTCCTGAACCTGTGGTATGAGTTTCCATGGTGGAGGTAGGCCAGCTGTCAGCACCATAACAACCACTAATGGTCTAGGGCTAAGGTACATGATGTAATTTGTGGCTATGGTGAAGGCAGCTGGCTCACCCGCATTATAGCAATGCATGATCCAGGGCAGGTCTCAGCATTCAGGAGAAGACGGAAGTCCATATTTTCCAGTCGTTCTCCACCTCCCATCTTTTGTTGTGCTGCTGGGGCCAAAAAGTAGGGTTCTAATGTAAAGAGGGGGCTGTGTCATGGGGAGGCTGTGTGATTGGGGGGCTCTGTGATGGGGGCCTTTGATCTATAGGGGTGACTTTGATGTGATGAGGGGATCTCATAAATAGAGAGGCCTCTGCTATATTGGGGGACTCTAATGTGATGGGGGATCTTGGATATGATCTTGTAATTCTGATGTGATGATTGGGCCTCTGATGTACTGGGGCTTCTGATGTGATAGAGAACCTCTCATGTGATGGGAGGCCTCTGATGTAAAGGTGGGGCTATGGTGTGATGAGGGACCTCTGATGTGATGGGGAGCCTCTGATATACAGTAGAGATTCTGATGTGATGAGGGGACCTCTTATGTCATGAGGGAACCTCTGATGTGAAGGTGGGCTTTTGATGTGAAGTTAACTTCATCAAGGTGGTTGTGTGCATCATCCTAGGCTCAGGTTTCCAACTGATAAGTAACATTTCGTTTTTTTACATTTTATACTTGTGTACTTTACGATTTTGTATACTTTACTGAAAAAAAGTTGAGAAATGTTGCTTTAACACTTCATCAGCCCCATAAAATAACCATTAGCACAGTTAACCTTTATTCACATGCAAAATACTACTAAAATTTTTAATATACTGAGTTGATTGTGCAAAGGTTGTACAATCAGATTGTACTGTGTATGTATGGTGAGCTTCTCTGTAGTCCTATGGGTTATATAGAATATTATTTTGTTTTACTTTTGTCTATACAACATGTCACTTTTGTTTTTATATTGCACATTTAACAGCTAGTTGAATGTCTGATAATAATTTAAATATAACAATTTTTAAGCAGATATTTAAACTGGAGAAAAGCAAGTGCTGAGGAGGGTTCTGTTTCAGCCCTCTTATAGTAGTGTATGTATAACAGTTGTTCAGACCTGTCCATCAGAAAATGAGAGATTCCCCGAAGAAGGCGTGAAGTCATCACGACTCGCAGTGATTGGCAGAGCTTCCCAGTAAACCGTGACAATGCCAAAGTTTCCAGCTTGTCTGACAACAGGAAGCCTGAGTACATTCTGTGGAGGTGGAACTTCATAAGCCAGCACAGCTCCATTTACAGTCTGGAAAACACATAACCTCATGTTTATAATACAAAAACAACAGTAAGAATATTTTATGATGTTAAACAGTTCTACTAAGGGAAAATGGGATAGGGAGCTTTTAGCATTTCATCTGCTCCTTGACTTGATTTTACAAGTTCAAAGGGCCAATCATTCATGACATACGTACATAGGGAAACAAATGAGTATGCACAATAGTATCACTTAGCACAATGTTTACAAGAAAAATAATGTCAAATATAAGTATATTAGGGGTCCCCAAAGAGTTCTATAGAGGCTGGTAGGGGATTGCAAAGAGAAGAGTCAACACTGACACACCAAGCTCCCTTAGTGCTGAATATAGTGATTGTTACCAATGATATATTGATATATTAAATGGTTAAAATATGAGGTTTCATTCCCAGATAATGCGTCTTTATAGCTCCTAACTGTCCCTGATTTCGAGGGATTATCCCTGATTAGGAACAAAGTCCCTCTTTCCTCATTTGTCTCTCACTTTGGTCTGATCTATATAGTTGTGTAGCCAGGAGCTGGATGTATATATATATATATATATATATATATATATATATATTCCTGCAGTCAGGAGACACTGTGTGGCTTTGCTGCGGGGAAGCTGGTTCCCTCTAGTGCTGAGTTTGACGGTGACCTGTTAACTCCTTGATACAGAGACAAGACAGAGCAAAGCATCTTGGGACATGTAGTCACAATGGATGGGATTTGCCCTCTTGCTAAATCATCAGGAACTACAATTATGAGATGGCTGTTAGGGAAGAACAGACTGCTGGGAGTGGCTATAAGAGGAACTGTCTGAGGCCCCGGCGTGGATCTGTGTGCAGGGATTCTGTGACGGTGTGTGCTGCAGCTGAGTCGCGGCCTGCACCAGCAGAACCATCCAGCAGAGCACCCCTGAGGGGTGCTGAGGGCAGCACCCCTTGGCTGTTCGGCGGCGACCTGAAGGTTGCTCCTGTACCATTTATCCTGCAGTGATATCAGATCCGGGTGAGCCGTAGTGCGGTGCGGCAGAGGCCAGACACCATCCCCTGAGCACATTACTGAGATACAGGCATCATCATCATCATCCTTATCATCATCTCTTGTTCCAGTGTGGTGAGCGTGCAATAGCCCAACCTTATAGACACTGTATATATACACCATTACATCCTCCACCATCTATCATCCTTAGTGCCAAAAAATCGAGGTCAAACTTCATAGACACTATATACAGACCTCTCTACCTTCTATTGACCAGCTTTTACTTGTAGTTCTACTGAGGACAACATCTTTAGGTCAGTGATCCTGGTGATTCCAGCTGTATCTGTTCAACACAGGAAGATTTGCCTCTGTTTATTCATATTCAATTGATTTAGGTTGCTTTGCTCTGCCATTCAGAAATTCTCTGCATACAATTTTTTTCAAAGAGTTAGCTGAAGATCAACCGGATTGCTCCACATTAAAACAGGACTATGTCTCACTTCCCTCCTCACTTCAGGGATTTGTTTTGATTGAGTTCATAAAGTTATAATTCACCAAGAACTCTCTAAAAGAGCAGGTTGAATTTCAATACAGTTTCTAACTGCCAAAGGTTCTATTATTGTATCTACTATTCTGCATCTGTGTGTTGAGGAGCAGAAAAGAGGGGTTTGGCATTCATAAGAGCCATTCCTCTGCTTTCCTGTAACCTGTTTACATAGGCACATAGGTAGAAATTATAGTCCTCACTGTTGAATGTTTGATATTGATATGTGATTAAATTAAGAAGATGGGTAAGGCGCCAAATTACAAATACATACACTATCCAAAACTGATGCTGCTCCTAAAATTAGTGATAACTAATAAGCAAAAATATGAAACAATAAAGGGCGCAACAGTAGTGAAATCACAAACAAGCTGAATAATCATGAAGTGAATATAAAATAATCATGAAGTGAAATATAAAATTAATTAAATTAACATAAATAAAAAGTTCATGATGCTATCAAACATTGCTATAAGATATGAATCATGAATCTTCTATATCCAAACACCATATAGTGCTAAAAGTGGAAATGCTTCAAATAAAGTGAGTCACCCGAAGTGGTATATCAAAGTGCTTTTCCACATACAGCTGAGAAGCACGCTGAGACGCACACCGAGTATTACACACGCTCGCATGGTGCCGGAGAGGTTTCTTTGTATACTACATGCCTGGTGGTCACTTGATGGCAGATGCAATCTGGTGAGCGTTTTGATATACTATTTCGGGTGAATCCCTTTATTTGAAGCATTTGCACTTTTAGCACTACACAGTGTTTGGAGCACATATAGAAGATTCATGATTCATATCTTATAACAATATTTGATAGCATCATGGACTTTTTATTTATGTTAATTTTATTCATTTTATATTCACTTCATGATTATTCAGCTTGTTTGTGATTGCACTACTGTTGCGCCCTTTATTGTTTCATATTGATATGTGATTGCCTCTCAGTTATTGATAACATTTCTATAAGAGATATCATTCTAAACTGTAAACTTGTGTTGATTTACCAATATTCTTATTTCACTAAGTAAACAAGTTAATTAGTTTTAATCAATTCTGGTGTACCTGCTTTATTACTATCATTTCCCAAAGGGAAAATGTCTGAACCCAGGGCATCAGAGGTGGCGGAGGACTTGAAGAGTCAGGGCAACCAGTGGGGTACTGATTTAACCAGTGACCCCTCACAAGGGCAGCGCTACATTTGGGGGCTCGTCCAGCATACCCCTCATGGGAAGCCCAAGCAAGTCATGTGACCAGCCCAGAGAGAAGGAGAAGATGGACTCAGTTACTGCCACCAATTGGGCGCCGGAACAAGGAAGTCAACTGGAACTGGCCACCGTGGTGAAAGTGCCAAGAATTGGATGGGTTGAAAGAGAGGTGAGACAGTTGATAGGGAGGGCTGTTCTAGAACAAGGATCTTATGTTGCGTAGGCAGGACTGACAAGCAGAATCAACAACAGCTGGGTAACTGTGGAGAGAGATGGGAGCTGGCAATTAGCCGACAGCTGAGTGGCCAGCTCGGAGAAGGAAGGGCTGAGCCCAGCCTTGACGGTACCCCCTCCTCAATGACCCCTCCCCCTCGGAGAACCACCAGGCTTGAGGGGAAAACATCTATGGAAATTGTGCAGGAAGACAGGGGCATGTACGTCCGAGGATGAGACCCAAGAGCGTTCCTCCGGCCTGTACCCTTTCCAATGCACCAAGTACTGTATGCGCCCAGGAAGCCTAGGTGTCAGAAACCATGAAATCAGACTGAGACAGAAGTACAGTTAAATCACACTTGTTTAATAATAAAAGTAAATAGAACAAACGTAATCAAAACATAGCCAGAGTTCAGGAACCGTAACGAATAGTCAGACAAGCCAAACATCAGGGAGCCGGAGATGAGCATAGTAAAACAGCAAGCAGGATCTGGAACCAGAAGGGATGTCAGCCAAGTAAGTCTTTTAACAGGAATGCAGCAGAACGTCTCTGTGATGTTGTCTAAGGCAAAGCCAGAGATCCTCTGGGCTGGACGGCTAAAGTAGGCAGGACTGACGAACAGGATATCATCAACAGCTGAGTAACTGTGGAGAGATAGGAGCTGGCAATTAGTTGACAGTTGAGCGGCCAGCTCAGAGGGAGGGGCTGAGCCCAGCCCTGACAGTACCCCCTCCTCAACAATGCCTCCCCCTCGGAGGACCACCAGGCTTGAGGGGAAAATGTCTATGGAAATCATGGAGGAGGACAGGAGCATGTACGTCCGAGGATGAGACCCAAGAGCATTCCTCCGGACTGTACCCCTTCCAATGCACTAAGTACTGTATGCGCCCAGGAAGCCTACGTGTCAGAAACCAAGAAATCAGACTGAGACAGAAGTACAGTTAAATCACACTTGTTTAATAATAAAAGTAAAGCGCCCACGGAACCTACGGGAGTTAACAATGGACTGTACTTCATACTCCTCATGGTCCTCATGGTTCTCAACCTGAATTTTGTCATCCAAAGGAGAAGTGAGACTGGTGCGATCCGTAGCCAGAATATGATCAGGAGGAATCACAGGAACAAGGAACCGACTCCATCTTGGAAGTGGTAGAAAATTGTCATGACAAAGCGTCAGCCCTTACATTCTTAGTACCGGGTAAGAATGAGAATGTAATTGAAACTAGACAAGAAAAGAGCCCATTGCGCCCTTCTGGGAGAGAGGCGTTTAGCCTCAGACAAGAATGTGAGATTCTTATGGTCAGTAAGAATGAGAACCGGCACAGTGGTACCTTCGAGGAGATGTTTCCATTTTTCCAGGGCTAAAATGATCGCCCTCTGTCATCAATCTTGTAATTTCACTCTGCAGGTGACAATTTCTAGGAAAAGTAGCCACAAGGATGCATAGCGCTCTCAGAGTCTCAGAAGCATCAACCTCAAGGATAAAAGGTAACGTAGGATCAGGATGTGCCAACACAGGAGCAGAAACAAAGGCAGCCTTGAGACTCTCAAAGGCCTTAACGGGCTCCGGAGACCAACTCTGTGGGTTACCGTTCTTTCTGGTCATATCAGTCAGGGGCTTGACCAGAGATGAGAGGTTACAAATAAACTTCCGATAATAGTTGGCAAAGCCCAGGAAACGCTGCAGAGGGCATAAACCCACGGGTCGGGTCCACTGTAGGACTGCTGAAAGTTTCTCTGGGTCCATTGAAAAACCAGCAGTGGAAATTACATAACCCAGGAATTCTCCAATTTACAATAGAGATTGTTCTCTCTTAGTTTCTGAAGCACACAACAGACATCTGTGTGGTGGCTCTCCAGGGACTTGGAAAATATGAGCATATCATCAAGATAAACCACCACACATAACTGCAACAAATCTCAGAGGACATCATTAATGAATTCCTGGAAAACTGCTGGGGCATTACAAAGGCCAAAAGGCATTACGAGGTACTCATAATGGCCTGTTCTGGTATTAAACGCAGTTTTCCTCTCGTCGCCCTCCTTAATCCTCACAAGATTGTATGCCCCTCTCAAATCAAGCTTTGTGAAAACCGTTGCTCCCTTGAGGTGGTTAAATAACTCCAAGAAAGGGTGACTGAAACCAGAGGCTTATCCTTCTGGATAACTGGCGACAAAACAACGCCACCTAAGGTCTGTCCGTGACAGGACCTCGAGGTTCGGGCGTTCCCTGGATGGACAGGACAAGACTTCAAAAAGTTACCTGCCTGGCCACAATAAAGGCACAATCTCTCTCTCCTCGTAAAGGTTCTCTCATCCACAGAGAGACGCGTGAAGCCCAAGTGCATGGGTTCATCTTCACTGACTGACTCTGTACTAGGAGGCATGGGAGGTGAGGGAGGTACGGGTGGGACTGCAAAGCTCGGAGGCAAATGTACAGGAGGCTTCCCAGGCGCTCTTTAAAAGAGTCTTTCTCTGAGTCTGGAGTCAATGAGGATGGCAAACGTGATCAACTTCTCCAGCTCAGAGGGTATATCTCGGGCTGCTATCTCATCCTTGATGGAATCCGAGAGACCATGAGAAAAAGCAGCCACGAGGGCCTCATTGTTCCAAGCAACCTCTGCTGCCAGAGTACGGAATTCAATGGTGTAGTTGGCAACAGTTCTCGTAGTCTGTTTGATGGACATGAGGCACTTGGCAGCAGAAGCGGAGCGTGCGGGAACGTCAAATACCCTTCTAAAGGAGGCCACAGACTCAGGGTAATTCAAGACAACAGGTTTTTGTGTCTCCCATAGAGGCTTTGCCCAGTCCAAGGCTCTCTTATAAAGCAAAGATATCACAAAACCTACTTTCCTTCTGTCCATTGCAAACGCCTGGGGCAGCATCTCAAAATATATGTCAACCTGGTTGAGAAACCCTCTGCATTGGAACAGGATCACCCCCAAATTGCTAGGGAAGCAGAGTGGAACCAGACATACCTCTTATAGAGGTAATACCTGAGGTGGGTGCCTGCACAGAGACTGGAGCAGCAGCAGGAATGGCCTGCAACTCAGGTTGTACCGGAGCAGCCACAGTGGGAGATTCCAGGTGAGCTGTGCGACTCAGGAGCGTTTGTAACGCCATGGCAAACTGATCCATGTGGTGATCTTGCACATCCAATCTGAAAAATATATTACCAATAAGGGAATTGACTGTATCTTCTGAATTCATGGCCTTCGCCTACTTTTAGAAACCATTAATCAAACTGAGACAGAAGTAAAGTTAAATCTCACTTGTTTAATAATAATAAAAGGTAAACAGCGTAAACGTAGTCAAAACATAGCCGGAGTTCAGAAACTGGATAGTCAGACAAGCCAAAATGTCAGGGAGCCAGAGATGAGCGTAGTAGAACAGCAAGCAGGATATGGAGCCAGAAGGAATGTAAGCCAAGCAAGTCTTTAACAGGAACACAGGAGAGAGTCTCTAGAGATGACCAAGGCAAAGATCATCTGGGCTGGACGGCTTAAGTAGACAGGACTGACAAGCAGGATATCATCAACAGGTGAGTCACTGTTGAGAGAAAGGAGCTGGCAATTAGCTGACAGCTGAGCAGCCAGCTCAGAGAAGGAAGAGCTGAGCCCAGTCCTGACAGGAGCCAACTGAGAGCCCCAAGAAGGAACAGAGCTCCAAAAGTAAAAAAAAAAAGACAGAATGAGAAGAAATGCCGGAAAAAGAGTTCAGCATCTCCCAAGTCAAGTAACCCGTCACCGGGGTCTAGGACTCGGGTACAGGGAGTCAATGTCTTATCACCACCCAGAGCCATAGCAGGTCTTCTCAAAGTGGAGGTAGGAAGGACCCAAGAAAAGCTTTAGCGGGAAAATTACCAGAAAAGTTAGTGGGGCTGTCCCCAATTGTGTCTGTATAGGTAGAAGGTGTTTATGCCAGGGGCTAGATACGGGGGCACAAGTCACTTTAATCTAGCTTCTATGATAAATATTTGAAGCACATTCCCCTAAGCAATCTTGAAGAGCTAGAAATTTGGGGAATAGGGACTGACAAATTCCTGTATGACGCATATATTCCCATCTTTTTTGGGCCAGCAGCCACAGGAAAAATAGAAACATTCGACACATTGGCTGTGGTGTGCCCTAGGCCTCCTAGAGGTGAACAGAATTTTATGTTGATTGGAACTAACACTGACTTAGTGTGAAGGCTGTTAGCAACTGTGGTTGGAGAAGATGGTTCAGTGCTCAACGGGATCCACCCACAGTTATACCAAGCATGTCAACTAGTAATTAAGGAGCAGAATGCCCCAGTAGAAGGAGTGGGGTGATTATGGAAGCTAGACGCAAGAGAGAGAGTGCTACAGCCTGGGAAGATTGCTTGCGTGAAGGCCACTGTCAAACTCACTTGGGAACATCCAGGACCCTTTGTTGTGCTGGAGACTGATGCACGAACAGAAGCTGCTGGGATAGCGATGGTCCTGGAGTTGGTTTCCACTAAGGTCCTGTTCCGCAGTGGGAAGAAGGTGTCAATTAGCCTCCGGAATATCACTGATAACCCTGTGGTATTAGGGGCTCGTATGCTGGTGGGACAAGTAAATGCAGCTACCTCCGTAGGTCCATCAGAAGTTGTTAGAGGAGAAAACTACCAGGGGCTGCAGAAGGAAATGGAAGAGTGTGCTGAGGTGTTACCCCCTGCATGGTGAAAAAGGATGAAGTTACAGTTGTCCTGATGGAAGAAGATTTTTTCTGACAATGATTTTGATGTAGGTTGTGTTAAAAGTGCACAGCATAGAATCCAGTTACAAGAAGACAAATCCTTTCGGGTGAGAGCTCAGAGGATACCCTTCAATGATTTGGAGGATCTAAGAGACCAATTGGCTGAATTGAAGAAGTCAGGAGTAATTCAGGAATCTAAAAGTCCCTACGCTTCTCCTATTGTGGTGGTACGGAATAAATATGGAACATTGCGCATGTGCATAGACTATCGGACCTTGAATCGATCAGTATACAACTCCCTGAATTGAGGATGCTCTCCAGTGCCTTGCAGATGCAAAAGTGGTTTAGTGTGCTGGATTTAAAAAGTGGGTATTACCAAATACAGATGCACCC